>NW_006238930.1:1928885-1944801 GCF_000226075.1 Solanum tuberosum
CAAAGTTTATATTTAAAAAATATTTTCAATTTCAATTCAAAAATTATTTTCTGCTCTCTAGTAAAAAAAAAGATATTTTCTCAAAAATAATTTTCATTCATAAATCAAACACTAAATAATCTTTTCCGGAAAATATTTTCTACTCACCAACCAAACATGAGAAAATAAGTCAAAAATCTACTTGTTTTCCAGGAAAACATTTTCCTTCATACCAAAACACACCCTACATAAAAAAATGATCTTTAGCGGCAATTAATTAACGGCAATAACTTAATTGCCAATAAAAATATATTTTTAGCGGCATTTAACACTCTTTGTAAATGTCCCTAAAGTCTATAGCGACACTTGATTTAGTGATAATTATCTAATGCCGATAAATGTTTTATCACTCTTTATTAATGTATATATTTATTGTCGTTAAATGTTGTTTTTGTTTTAGTGAAGTATGTACTATAGTACAATTTTAAATGTGACATGACATACTCTTGTTCATTTTGAAATTAATATGGTACGGATTGCTTTACTGGCATTATTTGTTTATATTAATTGTATAATATAAAGCATGCTGCGTTAAATAGTAATGAAGTGCGTATTAATTGATCTTTGAAATGTTCAACTCAAATTAAAGAAGCATAAACACATGTAGCCGGATATTTAGGTGTTCTTTAATCATCAAAGACTAATATACTGAGTTGCTATTTAAAAGATGATATAAATGTACTGCTAGCACTTGATCCAAACTAGCTTTCCGTTGAAGATAAAGTTAGCACTACATTAAAAAAAATAGTTTTTATACATTAGATTCGTTGTCGCTATACGTTTTAGAAACATTTACAAAGTGTGGTAATTATCTCTACAAAAATATATTTAGCGGCAATTAAGTTATTACCGTTAATTAACTGGTCACTAACGATATTGTTTTTGTATAGTATATGCATTAGTCTTGAGATAATATAAAATTTTAAAGTGACATTTAGGTGACGAATAGACTGCAGGAATTAAGCAAGTCTTTATCTACATCGGAATCCCTACCTTATAGGTGCATATATAAGGCCTACAAGGTTGTAGCTATAAAACGAATACGAAAATTGTAATGTGACTTTTAGAAAGCTGATAGCAATATAATATATATATATATATATTTTTTTTTTTTTTTCCATAAAAATTTTTTTAAAAAAAAAAAAAAATATATATATATATATTTTTTTTTTTTTTTTTTTAAAAAAATTTTTATGGAAAAAAAAAAAAAAATATATATATATATATTTTTTTTTTTTTTTCCATAAAAATTTTTTTAAAAAAAAAAAAAAATATATATATATATATATATTTTTTTTTTTTTTTTTTTAAAAAAATTTTTATGGAAAAAAAAAAAAAAATATATATATATATATTTTTTTTTTTTTTTCATAAAAAAATTTTCTAAAAAAAAAAAAAAAATATATATATATATATTTTTTTTTTTTTTTCCATAAAAATTTTTTTAAAAAAAAAAAAAAAAAATATATATATATATATATTTTTTTTTTTTTTTTAAAAAAATTTTTATGGAAAAAAAAAAAAAAATATATATATATATATTTTTTTTTTTTTTTCCATAAAAATTTTTTTAAAAAAAAAAAAAAATATATATATATATATATATTTTTTTTTTTTTTTAGAAAATTTTTTTATGAAAAAAAAAAAAAAATATATATATATATATATATTTTTTTTTTTTTTTTTTAGAAAATTTTTTTATGAAAAAAAAAAAAAAATATATATATATATATATTTTTTTTTTTTTTTAAAAAAATTTTTATGGAAAAAAAAAAAAAAATATATATATATATATATATTTTTTTTTTTTTTTTAAAAAAATTTTTATGGAAAAAAAAAAAAAAATATATATATATATATATTTTTTTTTTTTTTTTTTAAGGAAACTTTTAGATGGAAAAAATAAAAAGAAACAGTAGAATTGCATGCTACAATCATAACAGATTTTTTTTAATCTTACACTAGTCCTATGAAGGTTAAATTGATTAAATTTGACGTGAAGAGCAGATTGTAGATATTCTTGCATGTAACATGTTAGCAAGAATGTGACGTGAAACGAACAGCACTAAAGTCCTGATTTAATTTAGTGTGTATAAAACAAGAAAATTGGGAATTGAAATGTGCGGTGGTACTGATTGATTTGTTTTGACCGTTTCTATTTATTTAATCATGAATAAATTGATGCAGTATATTCAAAGATAAGATGTGCAGTTGCCCTAGGGGCTAGGCAGGAGGTTTGAAAGTTTGATATAATGGGTACAAGGACATGAAAAGTGAGGTAAGTCAAACAAGTATCGATGAGAGGTAATTAGACAACATATGATATAACTTTAATTTATTGAGGACGTGACCTTCGATAAGAGAGTGTAAAGATTGCAGATTAGTTGAGATAAAAGGTTAGTAGCTAGTGGAGTGTTGTCTTGCTTTTCCACGAGGTGGTGTCTAGAGCACTCTGTTTGTTGTAGTCATTTTTATTAATGTAATTTTTTGCTTTTATTATTTGTAACCGTCTATTATTTATTATGTTTTGATGATCCCACTATTTTGCTATGTTACTGTTTCTTTGTTGAATGCTCTGCATTGTTTTTCTATTAGTAATGTTTTATTCATTACCCTTTTTCCTTGGTCTCCCTACCTATTTTTCCGATTTTTTTTTTTGGTTCAAATAAAAAGAGATAAATTACACAAGAAATATGTAAATTTTCACTGAGTCAATGATAGAGTTGAACATGGGAAAGACAAATTGGAACAGTTGGGTGTTGAATTAATTGAACCAACACACTTGATCATAGACTATGGACATGAAGACAATGAACATGAGGTCAAAGAAAATAAAGAGTCAAATCTACACATGGTGTTTTTTTCTCCACACTTGTAAATTTCACACCACACTAGTCATTTGCTGTAACAAACACACACACACACACATGAACACAATAATTAAGAAATTATTAACTCTAAAAAAATAAAAAACTAATCTAATTAGAACATAGCTGAATCAGACGGAGAAGGATTATTCACTAAGTTAAAGATACTATTCCAGTAATTCTTGTTATCTTCACAGTTCTCACTTGCATTTCCACTGCCACTACCTTCCCCTCCGTTATCGGATTCCGTGCCACCGCCTTCCGATAAATCGCCATCGCCGGAATTGCTAAGCAATAGATCTGTAAATGTCTCCACAAAATTGGCAGGGGAAATTTGTTCTGTATTTGACCTTAACGACTCTGCTGTCCATGTTGTGTCCATTGGTAGAGTTAAATCTTGTAGTCCTGATGTGAATGAAATTGAATTTTCATTAATAACATCTTTATTGTATTGAGGCAAATGTCCAGTTGATGAGTTTCCAAATTCCTTCCAATCTTCTTCACTTTCCTCATTA
Organism: Solanum tuberosum; assembly: GCF_000226075.1. NCBI lineage: Eukaryota > Viridiplantae > Streptophyta > Magnoliopsida > Solanales > Solanaceae > Solanum > Solanum tuberosum. The sequence goes on from NW_006238930.1 coordinate 1,932,307, forward strand.
TTCATAATTCCACCTTCACTAGAGCCTGATGAATTTCCAACAAATTCATACAAAACTGTATTCGAACTTGCTCCAATTCCTGATGATGAAATATGTTGCGCATTTTCAAAATAGCCTAGTGTAGACGTAGGAGATTCCAAATCCCTCGCGAGTGCTCCAGTGACTGAAATACCAGCACTAGCACTCGCGATGGAACCTTCATTTATTGGTTTGGTCCAAACACCGTTCCAGGCTTTCAACACGTTGAGACAACGTGCTGGGCCCATAACGGGTTTGCTAAGAGGACTAGAAGGTGAAGGAGCGGTAAATTCTTGAGAAGCGAGTGAATTTTGGAAACTATTGGAACGGAGTTTAGATTGTCTAGCGAGTCTAGCTTCGGCTTCAAGCCGGGCACTTTCCCACTGAGCCATGTGGCTAAGGTTAGCCGCGTTCTTAGACTGACCGTCATTGGACAACAAGGCATCGTTCTTCGGCTTGTGGGTTACCGGGTCGATCCCCATTTTCACTAGCCGTTTCTTAAGATGAGTATTCCAATAGTTCTTGATTTCGTTATCTGTTCGTTTAGGTAAATGAGTGGCTATGGCCGACCACCTAAGAACAAGACAACAAAAGAATATGTTAAATTTTAAAAGAGTATGTAAAGACAAGGCCACTTTACAACAACCAAACAAAAAAGGAAAACTTTGTTTTCATCCATGGATTATTAGTGATTTATTTTTTTGAATTTGGAAATAAATAAAAAAGTTCAATTGATTTTAGCTATTTGAGACAAAAGGACAATACCATTTTCCCAGAGAGAAGAGTACAAAACTACCCCTCACTTTCACTGAAGAAAAATACAAGGCCAGGTATATCAACGTGCAATGGTATTTGTGCAGATCTGATTATAAAAATGTCAAATTTAATTGGACGTAACTGAATGTCAGCTAGTGAAAACAAATCATGCTAAAACAAGTGGTTCTGCCAATATTTTGTAGTTATTATTAGAAGAAGAGGGTACAATAATAAGCATAAACATTTATTTATAATTTCATGGTCTAATTTCCCATTAGTTCTCTACTAAACTAAAAGAATTCCGATTAACGCAAAGGCAAATTCAAGATCTAGATTCAGTGAGTTCGAAATGAAATGAATTCTTTATCTTATTATACGTATACATTTCATTCAGTTGAATCGACTAAGAGAGAAGAAAATTGAAAATACCTATTCCCTAAGAGAGCATGAAGTTGAATGATGGTTTGTTCTTCTTGTAAAGTGAATTTTCCTCTCTTGATATCAGGCCTAAGGTAATTAGTCCACCTGAGCCTGCAACTCTTACCACATCTTTGAAGTCCTGTAAATTAACCGAAATTAATAAGATAAAATTTGTGTATTAAAGAATTTTTACACTATCAAGTGAATGCGTACCAGCTTTGGCAGGTAATGCGCGCCAGCTACCATGACCATGTTCTTCGATATAAGCTAAGAGTTTTTGATCTTCTTCAGGTGTCCAAGGTCCTTTTTTCAGGCCAACTTTATCACAACACGGAGATCGACCCATCGAAGAAATGACGACTAGTCTAGAGAAGAAAATAATGAACAAGTAATTTAATTTGTAGGAGTTGTGGTACCTTATATTATGATGGTGCTTCAACTAAAGGAGATTGGAGAGTAGTAATAGTTGATAGTACTGAAATAATAATAATGAGAGAAAGAAGAAGGAGGAGTAAATAAGGAGAGAGATAGCAAGGATAGAAAGGTCAGCGACAGGGACGGGATAAAGATATTAATTTCATCACAGCACATCATATAGTATGAAATCATGTGCAAATCTACTAGTACCCAATAGGATCCTTTTTTTTCTTTTTAAATTTTACACTCCATGTACCTTGTAACTACTTTGGGTTCGCCTAATTCAGATTTATGAGTAAAGGTTGAGATAATTTAGACATGTAAAGAGGAGATTTAATGTGCATTAAGTTGAATATGGTGGATATGGGGAGAGGTAAAGGTAAGTCGAAGAAATTTCGGAAAGAAGCGATTAGAGAGCACAATATGACTACAGAGAACAAAATCCTAGATAAGAGGATATGAAGTCGAGAATTAGGGAAGAAAGCTAGTACATATTCAATGGCTGCTTCCCTTATCACTATTGTTATTATTATCCTTCTACTATCATATTTTTCAATCTTATTAATATTTGTTGTTTCATTTACTTCTGTTATTGTATTATTTACTTTTGTTATCGTATTATTTGTTTTTTTGTAATTCTCTTTTATTTTCTTTGAATACTTGATTTTGATATGTTTTACTTGAGCCAAAGTTTTATCAGACACAACTTTTCTACCTTCACAAGATAGTGGTAAGATTATGTGTTACGTCATCTACACTACCCACCTGATACTCCACGACCAGTACATATGGAGTGTTCAGATTGAACCCAATATTTTCAATGCAAATTATAAATTTATATGTAAAAATCGACTAAATTATAACAAATAATATGCTTGAACTCGTCCACTTTTCTAAAATTATATAAATTATATTATTGTTACGATTAGGAAGTCCTACTTTAGGATAAAACGATTTTTACTCTATTTTTAAACTTCAAAACTCAAAATATATTATTAATAAAAAATGAAAGGATGCTTTATCATCCTATCACAATATTTGGTGGTCCCTTTAGGATTTCCTTTTGCCTTTTCCCTTAGCTAACTTCCTCTTTTTTATTTTAATACATTACCTGTTTTTTTGGGCAATTTTATGAACTTATTACCAATGATTTCTATTTTCTATTGTAGCTTTATTTAATTCGTTTTTTAACACTTTTTTTCTCTTCTATTTAATGTAGTCTCTCACTTAAAGAAACTGTTAGGATCTTTTTTGAATTACATACATAAGCTTGGCACTAAGAGCCTTAACAACAACAACGTGCTAAATAATTAATAGCCATTTATAAAGTAGGGTCTTACCGAATGTTAACCTAACAAACAACATTAGCTAACCTTAGTCCATCTACCTATTCAATTTTATGTTGAAATTATTTTATTCAACATATCATATAAATACATGTTAAATTATCACTTCAATATTTAAATTAAATTAATTTTAAAAAATTGAGTACTTAAGGCTTGTGCAATTATAAAATAAAACATGGTACTAGAGCTAGGTGATCGTTGTTAAATATTTCGACATATTGTAAATACATAGTTTGGAATATATAATATATATAGTAGAGATTAAAATTTCCTTCAGAAATCCTTAAAAATCTCATGTGAATATGATAAAATACTATTTAATGTAACCAGAATTCAGGTAGGAGAAATGAAAATATCATTAAAATACTTTAAACTATTACATACATATACACCCTCTAGAACAAAATATTTGATGTTTTGATAAATTCAATTTGTTTTAAAATATTTGACGTTTTAATTTATTTTTTTAAGAAGTCATTTATTTATATTATCATAGACCTTCCCTAATTATAAACACTCATCATTGAACCAGTGTGTAATTATAACTCACGGATCAAACACTTTAGTGCTGAATTTATTTATTTTTGGCACTAAGCAATCTATTAAAGTTGTAAATGTAAATATTCATCTAGTATAATAATTATTAAGTGAAACGATTAAAAAAGAGATACATTTATATGATCGATTCATTAGTAGTGTTATATCTATCTTTTGTACAGGAAAATTAAAAAGGCAAATATTATAGGCAATAGAATACCTTGTTTACTTATTTTGGAAGCTTTAATAAAAGAAATTCAATAATGTGAAGTACTCGTATTTATTACCTACAAAAAATTGAAGTGGAGTAATTATATGCTTGAAAAAATAATAGAAAGAGCAGCATATATAATAGACTGACAGTGCAGGCCTTCGTGCCGCCAATCGCTGCATTTTATTTTTTTAATTTTTCATTTTTTGGCAACGCCTCCCATTTAATATGTAATCATTATTGTAACCAAAAGGAAGAAAATATAGAGTAATTTCAACATTGTATTTTAGGAAGTTTCCTTTAATTATTGTTAACATCAAAGCTCGTAGTATTGGTTATTTAACTTTTGAAAATTACAGTAAAACCTCACTAAATTAATATTTGGTTAATTAATAATCTCTCTAACATAATAATTTCTTTCGATTCCGACTTAGGCCAATGGAAAAAATCATTCATTTCAATAAGATAATAAGATAATATATTTTCAAAAGATCCCTATATAAATATATGATTCCATTAATATTCTAAATTAATAAATCTTTAAAAGTACAAAGAAAAAATCACTTATTTCAATAAGATAATAAGATAATATATTTTCAAAAGATCCCTATATAAATATATGATTCCATTAATATTCTAAATTAATAAATCTTTAAAAGTACAAATATATCTAAGAAAATTTATTGAAATATGATTCTATTATGTTAAGTTTTTTGTTAAAATTTAAATCTAGTTGAAGCTCATCTCTAACTTTTCCTATTGCATTCAAGAGTTTCGGTGTTGTCTTTTCTAATTGCACCATAAAATTGTGAAGAGTTCTAGATGCAAGTGTTTCCTTACGCGTAACTGGTTCCAAAGATATTGTATCATCTTTATCAACATTGTTTTTCCAATGATATCCACAATTTGTTCTAAGCTTTAGACCTCTGAACATGTATCATTTTCACTCATCCAATAGAGGTTATTAATTTCCATTTTATTGCGGTAACCGAGATCATTAATCATGACCTTAAGTTCATGAATGATATTTTCACAAGTGAGTTCAAATTCTTTGAGATTTCATCCCTAAACATTTTTTCGGTGTCGAAACACTCTATAAATTAATAAATATTAATTTATCGATTAAATAATACTTTTATAAAATAATAATATTTTATGGTTCTGCCTTCATTAATTTTGAGAGGTTTTAGTGTAGTTATTTTATTTGCACTTGCTAGAGATGATCCAAATGGATGACGTCAAATAATTTCTTTCATGTTAAGCATGAGTTTTTTTTCTATTCAAAATAAAAAATGATTCTTTTTTTTAATTTATAGTTCAGCTTTAAATTTTATCAGATCATAATTTGAAATCTCAAATTATATATCTTTTTTTTCCTAAGAAGTTGATGACGTTACACTATTAAAATCTTAAATCATGATTTTCATATCGTATGTTGGGAGAGAAGTTGGCAAAGTATTATTGGTGGTGATGGGCCTGGACACTTGTTGAAGGATGAAAAGGGCTTATTAATAGAAGAAAAGACAAAAAAAAAGGGCCCACGAGGACCTAGATGTAATAGCCCAGACCCAAAGGTTATTACTGTGAGGTGGGTCATAACGCCTTTAATTCTCCTTTACTGCTGCCCGGCCCAGCTTCTTCTGCTTCACCGTGGTCCAATTAATTTTTTATTTTTTTGAAACTCCTTATTTATTTTTTAATAGGGTCTATTTTTACAAAGGAAAAATACTTTATTCAAAAATAAATGAATTTTTTATTCAGTTTACAATTTTTGTTGTGTAAGTAAAAAATATTATCTCAACAAGAAGGATAGCTTAGAAGAAATGATGAACTTGCAATATATCACTTATGTAATTTATTTTTCTTATTTTCTAGAAAAGTATTTTATTTTGATGAGGTGAAAATAAATTGCAACTCCAAAACCAAGAGAAATATGAATGCAATTCTCGTCCTAGGAATGATGTCCTGCAAAATCATCTAGTGATTTGCAAATATGTCCCTTTCAAGATTTTATCCATTATTAATATATTCTACGTGCCTATTATTATTTAATTTTGATAAAAGAGAACACTGTAGTACGAAAATAGCCTTTTTGGCTCTTTTTGACCCAAAATAAAAGTACGAAAATAGTAGGAAAGTATATATTTCTTTATATGTTTGTTACTTTCACTACGTTAATAATGAAGAACGAGAAATATATGAATACGAGGAAATAAGATTTAGAAAATGGGTTAAAGTATACACAATCGAGGTGGCGGTATACATATATTTTCCTTCGGTCCCAGATGAGTTGTTATATTTTCGTTCACAATAGTTTTGAAATCAAATAAATTCTCAAAAAACAAAGTATGTCAACAATATCTAACTAGCTTCGATTTTTAAAGAATCAAGAATCCTCTCTATCAATTATTCAACTTAGCACGTAACAGTAGAAATCATGCAAATATAAATGATTATGAGAGCGAAATTCACTGAAGGCGATATCTAGAGTTTAACTTTAAATATATCCTTACCTCTCATTTGTAGTCATCCGAACTTTTACTACTAATTGAAAAGCTATTATACTCTCTATTACTCTAAACCAACATATCTCAAGCTCTTAAATATAATTGCTTCTTTCTTTATTGATGACAAATTTGGACAATATCTCACTGAAGGACATGTTTAATTTATTTCATTACTTTCATATGTTCCTTACTCTTTCATTAACATTCATCGCGTATAATAAGTATATTATAAGTTTTGATCAACCCAATTTGTAAGTAAATCGATTGTAAGTACATATAAGTTGACATTTTTTTTCTACCAAAAAGAAGTATTTTAATTTGCCCAATGACGAATGTTATGTTAGTGAAGGGTAAAAAAAGGTTGACGGTAGGCAAGTCATGGGGTACTGGTTGATCGACTGGTCTGCATCAACTTGTGAAAACCATGCACTAAATATATTATTTATATACGGATACATGCAATTTAATTCTTGGAGTAAAAAAATTAATTGGTGTACATAGAAATATATACCTTCTTACATATTTACGACATAAACAGTGTCTCTCTTTAATTGTCATGCCGTTTAACTTCCACATGGGGTAGGGGAAGCTTACAATAAACTTAAAACTCCATCGTACGTGGTCTTCAAAGATTATCATAAATGAGTATTTTCTTCGTCCTAATTTATGTGAAAGTGTTTGGCTTGATAGGAAGGAAAAAACTTTTAAAACATGTGATATTTCAAATAAGACATAGATATTATTCTATTTTTTGAATCATCATAATCGTCTTAGCTTGCTATGACTAAATTATTTGTTATTGTAGCTTAATTTAATGTGATAGTTTCAAAACTTTATACTTATAAAATAACTTATACTTTACCATTAATAAGATTTGTTTTTTTTTTCTAGACAGAGAAACAAACCATAACCTTGATCATTAAATGGCTGCTAGTTTTTTTTTTTCTTTCAAAAATTTAGTGTCAAACATTTATTTTTCCACTTTTTTGGTAACCAAAAGAAAAACTTTCCAATTATTCTTCTTGGTGGGAGTCCTTTATATCTATCTATCTATCTATGGTGGTAACACTTTCACTGTCTGTAAAATGACATTCTTTTGAACATTTTGACAAGCTTAGCAAATATCGAAAATGACTTGCTCTGCTTCATAGTGTTAGAAAAAATAATACTAATATGAAATATAATTGAAGAAGAAGATGACTTTGAGGCGTGTAATTACTTTCGTTAAAGAGATAGTACCCATATACAAACAATTCTTTTGAAGGATACAACAAAGCCCTTGTATATATTTGCAGATTTTTATTAGGCTATTTCTAGAGAGTCCTTATATTTATAGAATTTAAGATGACTTCATAAGAGTCATGTTCTTTCATTAACAAATGACTTTTCATAAGAGTCATATTCTTTCATGAACAAATGACCTTTCATAAAAGTCATTTTTTGTGTGTGTTCAATTTAAGACCTCTCTATATTACAATATATCCAACACATAGTTGATTAGGTACCTTAATTTTAATTTGCCTAATGTTTTAGAAAGTAGAACTATCTTAATTATGGAGCCAAATACTCCCTCCGTTTCATAAAGAATGACCTGGTTTGACTTGGCACGGAGTATAAGTAAATAAAGAAGACTTTTGAATCCCCCCTGAACTTGAAGCTTTTTATACGGTGTACACCTAAACCAAAATTCCGTTTTAATTATCCCCGAACTTGTTTATTCCTCCGTCGCGTACACCTTTTTCGTCCACCTGGCGTAGAAATTGACAACACACTCTACTAGGTGCGTGAGGAAGTGATTTTTTGCCACATCATAAAGCTACAACGGTAAAAAAAACATAAAATCTCCATTTTTCTTTAATATTTGGCATATTTTAAACGAAAAATAGGGTAAAATGTAAATGAAAAGTAAAGGAAACAAAGATTAACACTTACTTGGTAAGAATTTCAGACAAATTTGAAATTTAATCGACCAACTTCACGTCTAGAAAAACCCAAATTCAGAAGGAGTTTCGCGAAATCAGCCCTTATTCAAAAATAACTTTTAAACAATGAATTTTAAATTTAAGAAATTTATTTTTTGCAATATTAATTTATCCAGGTGGCTATTATTTATCCAGGTGGAAATCCACATCACCACTTTTGCCAGCTGTCGCGCGCGTGTAGTCACAATAGGAGCAGGTGGACGAAAAAGGTGTACGCGACGGAGGAATAAACAAGTTCGGGGATAATTAAAACGGAATTTTGGTTTAGGTGTACACCGTATAAAAAGCTTCAAGTTCAGGGGGTAATGAGCTTTTGCCAAAAAAGAAAAAGGTCATTCTTTGTGAAACGGAGGGAGTAATATATTTTATGTAAATGGCTTCAAGTGTGTGCACTACTTGAAAAAAAAGGAAAACTGCGAGAAAGAAAAACTCCTTTTATGTTTAATTTTTCCCGGGGTGTTCGAACAGGATTAGACAAATTTAAATTCATGTCTAGTACTCCCTCCATTTCATATTAATTGAATTATTGAGATATTTTTTATTTTTCAAATTAACTTAATTATTCAATTTTGGGATAAGGGTCTGAAAAATACCTCAACTTTGGTCGGATTTGTTGTTGCGATACTAAACTTTCATAAGGACCTATTACCTCCCTAGACTATTTAATACCGTATTTTTTACCCCCTGAACTATTTAATAGTGTATTTTAAATGTATATATGTGCCTACGTGGACACATTATTATTTATAATTTTGCATTATTTTTTATGTCCACGTGGGCAAATATATATGTTTAAAATACGGTATTAAATAGTTTAGGGAGGTAATAGGTCCTCGTGAAAGTTTAGTATCGCAACAGCAAATCCGACCAAAGTTGGGGTATTTTTCAGACTCTTATCCCTTCAATTTTCAAGACCACTTTTAGAATGTTTTTCCAATTTTACCCTTTATTAGTTAGTATTAGATTTAGTTATTAATTAATGTTTAGTTATTTAATCATAATTTTGATAATAATTAATAAGGGTAAAAATAGAAAATTAAGCCTAATTTATATCTTAATTTTTTTTTCTTAAAGAGTGTGAAACACCTCAATAATTTAATTAATATGAAATGGAGGGAGTATACACAAGTGTGGGGGTGGTCTACACCAATTTGTGTAAGACAGGAAGTTAATATACAATAAATGTAATTTAATTTTGGTGTACTAAAAGTGGATTGTAATTAAGTAGCTGTGCACCTATTATTTATTTATCCACCAAATTATTTCTTTAAGTCCATTAAAATTACAAACCGACAAATTATACTATACTATAATAAAGTATCCACTTAATTTGTTATATTTCTTAGGGAAAAGGTAGAAGTACCTCTCTAGACTATGACCTAAATCGAGAGACATATTTTAACTAAATTAAGGTTTTATTACCCCCTAAATTCATTTTTTTTGTAATTTTATACACCTTTTTGGCTTACGTGGCATTCAAATATCTCTCACGCGCCTCAACTGCATGGAGTCACGGAGTGTGCCACATAAGCCAAAAGGTGTACAATATTATATATAAGATGAGTTTAGGAGATAATAGGACCTTAGTTTAATTAAGGTGTGTCTCTGTAATTTCGGTCATAGTCTAGGGGTTACTTGTACTTCTCCCTATTTCTTAACAAGAGTACAAAGTTCATTTTGTGGAAAAATAAATGTGAACTGAGAGAGTACTTACAAACTCCAGACTCGAGAGTGTCATAATTTCTTTAATTATGATGGCGTTTAACTCCAACGTGGGTTGAGAAAATTAAGGTTATGAGAGAGCTTCCAATAAACTTTAAATTATGCTTCAAACAAAACACAATAAAGAAACAAACTTGATGATAAGTATTTAGAGGATAGTAGCCAGTAAGTATTGGATAACATACATATAGATAATTACAATGTATATTTCGATCTTTCTTTTTAGATCATATTGAGTTGACCCCAGCCTAACAATATAATAGATCATATATATATATAGTAGATTTGTATAAAATATATACTACTGATTCAAAATGATTATAATTTTTGTATATTTAATTAGAAAATGTAATTGTTTTTAGTTGACCGGCAGAATGTGTAACTTACCCTAGGGAAACGATAAAAAAAAGGGAAAATTGTATATAATAGCAAACTATCAATTTAAATTAAATGTCATAACCACAGTTTGATTTAATTGTACCCCGTGGTAAACTGTTGCTATTTCGCCTCTCTCCCTGGTGAATCTTGCTCGCCACTCTCGGTAGTCTCTCCCTCGCCTCTCTCGCTTTTATACAAACGCAAATGTATAAAATGCGTTTGTGTTTGTATAAAGCGAGAGAAAATTGTATATTTACTTATATTTTTGTTCCCCTCTCCCAGATCTCGCTCGCCACTCTCACTTGCCCTCTCTCACTTTTATACAAACATAAATGTATACATTGCGTTTGTGTTTGTATAAAGCGAGAGGAAATTGTATTTACAAATACAAATATATATATTTTCATCCTATACACTTGTGATTATACAAATACAGATCTTTCCTTCTTAGTTTTCTTTTGTCTTTCTCTCTTTTCTCGCTTTATACAAACACAAATTATATAATTGATTCTTTTGTATATGTATATCGAAACAAATTATATAATTGCTTCTTTGTATATATGTATAGCGAAATATACATATTAATAGTCATAAGAAACTATAGCTATAGCATACAAATATGATTTTTGTGTTTGCTATATGTGAAAATTGCTCTAAAAAAACAACAATTAGTCAAGGGCTCACAATTCATTGAGTTCTTAGTCCACTATTGCAGCCCATTTATTAAGAGTTTTTCATTGTTGAAGAAACGTGAGTGTGGGTTGTCTATTCCATATTGGGCTTTAAAAGTCAGTTGAGCCGAATCCGTCTTGTATGTAAGAAATTACTAAAAAATGTTAAGGTAGAGGTCTACTGTCTACACAGATGACAGATCTTACTTTTATTTTGTTAAGGTAGAGACATTGTTACCAATACAGTAACGAAAAAGCCTTTTTTTTTCAACTCCAAATTTCGAACAATTTCTTCTTACTTTGCCGATGCATGTGAAGAATCCATTACTAAATTTCAAAACCTTTGAAGAGGTTATTTTGTACTACGGATAAAGATAATTACTTTGGAATTAAATCCTAAATTAGTTTATTTTATGTTTGATTGAATTAGTTAATTGCAGTATAATATAAGGAGCTTGGAATAATAGTTAAAAAATGACATAAGAACTAGAAAGACGTATACTGCCAAGGTTTTCTTGTCATTTTGCTGAGTGAATATTCAATCTTTATTAAACGCTAAACTAAACACGTGAATTTATTCAAAAATGGGATATATATATATATATATATTTATTTTTATTTTTAAAAAAGAATATTGAAGAAACAAACAAACGAATGATAGAGTGACATTTTTATACTTAATAGAAACCTAGGCAGCCAATTATTATGGGCCAAATGTAGGCATGTGGGCCCATTTAATAATAAGATGGAGAAACGGCCCATGCTTTCCATCGCTCATTTTTTCCGAATAACTCCAACATACCATTGATTCTCAACTATCAATTTCCATTTTGTTTTAACTGACTTCAGCAACTTGTAACATAACAACTGCTTAAGTTTCAAATAACTACTTTTTTCTTGTATTGTTTGCCAAAATTCTGCATTTATTTTGCTCAAATATATATGCTGAAATAACAAGACTAAAGTTATCTTTTGTTTTTTGGACAATTATTTAGTAAATGAATCTCTTTTTTTTTTTTTTTTTTTATAATTTATGGACTTTGAACACCACAATACACAAAATAAATTTAAAACACTTAAAACCTTACCAACAAAATGTTAAACGACAATCTAATTTTGTCGGTTCCAAGGAACGTCAGACAGGACTTCGAAGGGATTGAACTAGAATGTGAAATGGGACACGTGGCCCAATCAACTACTGCACAATAATTGGTTGAAAACTGAAATGACGTGTCACAAAAAGACCAGAATGGGCCGCACAAATGACGATATACGTGTCAATTTATTAGTAGAGATAATATAATGTATGGGCCTACTTGTGACGTTTTCCGTTGAGCTGTTAAGGAATCCAACAAAGAAGGAAGGTGGGCTCATTGTTCTGTGGGCCTGTAGGACAGCCCAATGCTGTCGTCTCAGGGTTTGTTACTCATCATTATCACTTTCCTCATGCTTCCTCATTTTTTTTACCTTTTATATATATATATATATATATATATATATATATATATGTGTTTTCTTTTCTTTTCCAAT
>NW_006238930.1:1944899-1983683 GCF_000226075.1 Solanum tuberosum
ATATATATATATATATATTTATTTTTATTTTTAAAAAAGAATATTGAAGAAACAAACAAACGAATGATAGAGTGACATTTTTATACTTAATAGAAACCTAGGCAGCCAATTATTATGGGCCAAATGTAGGCATGTGGGCCCATTTAATAATAAGATGGAGAAACGGCCCATGCTTTCCATCGCTCATTTTTTCCGAATAACTCCAACATACCATTGATTCTCAACTATCAATTTCCATTTTGTTTTAACTGACTTCAGCAACTTGTAACATAACAACTGCTTAAGTTTCAAATAACTACTTTTTTCTTGTATTGTTTGCCAAAATTCTGCATTTATTTTGCTCAAATATATATGCTGAAATAACAAGACTAAAGTTATCTTTTGTTTTTTGGACAATTATTTAGTAAATGAATCTCTTTTTTTTTTTTTTTTTTTTTATAATTTATGGACTTTGAACACCACAATACACAAAATAAATTTAAAACACTTAAAACCTTACCAACAAAATGTTAAACGACAATCTAATTTTGTCGGTTCCAAGGAACGTCAGACAGGACTTCGAAGGGATTGAACTAGAATGTGAAATGGGACACGTGGCCCAATCAACTACTGCACAATAATTGGTTGAAAACTGAAATGACGTGTCACAAAAAGACCAGAATGGGCCGCACAAATGACGATATACGTGTCAATTTATTAGTAGAGATAATATAATGTATGGGCCTACTTGTGACGTTTTCCGTTGAGCTGTTAAGGAATCCAACAAAGAAGGAAGGTGGGCTCATTGTTCTGTGGGCCTGTAGGACAGCCCAATGCTGTCGTCTCAGGGTTTGTTACTCATCATTATCACTTTCCTCATGCTTCCTCATTTTTTTTACTATATATATATATATATATATATATATATGTGTGTTTTCTTTTCTTTTCCAATACTTATATTTATCTGGGCTCTCTGGAGTATTTATTTTAAAAGGTGGTCTTTCTTTTTTTATTACAATTGTATTTACAACTTTTTAAGATAATATTAGATGAGTGCGATATGAGAAATCAATTTCCTTTAAATAGATTTTATCAAACATCTATTAGGGTTAAGTCAATCATATAAAATATGTCATTTTCTCAATTGAAATATGTTAAGGTTTTATGATTTATTGAAATTTGTAATTTCGTGCAGACTATAAAAACTCAATTATCATTATATTCATAATCAAAACACATAAACTTCAAATAGTGTCGAACATCTTTTTTTTCCATTCCATGTCTTGATATTAGTAGTTGGAATGAAAAGTCAAATTTACCCCAAAAAAAGGAATAAAAAAGACCAAAGACAAATGACGTAAATTCGCAGAATATAATGCTGCTTTGTCTCTCTTCTATTGTCTTTTCCTTCCTTTTAAAATGGAGCAAAAATCGTATATTATGGAAACTTATGTATTCTTGTTTCCATGTTCCCTTCTCTGACATTTAAAAAAAATATAAAAAATATTTATATTTAAAGTCATATTGGAGCAACAAGAATCAACCAATGCAAATAATTAAAGGTGTGGAAAAAAAAATTAAAAATATTTTAGAATTGAATATATCAAAGAAGATTGAAATTATCAACTTTTGATCTTATTTTTTTTTTTGTAAAAACTCAAACATTATCACATATTTGATCAAGTAAAATTCAACCCACCTATATATTTTCTTTTCCAAAGAGGACAGAGATTCAAAATGCTGATAATTGAGAAACAAAAATATTAAATTGAGGAATATAAATCATAAAAGTAGGAATTTGACCAAATTATTGAGTGACAGAGTGAGAACTAAACAATAAAATAAAGAATATATATGGTATATTTTGGTAAATTCACAACTTAATGCCACATAATCCATGACTTAATGATGTATGATAAATCTATCCGAAAAACCTGATTATTCTGAAAGCGCGTATCTCACTTACAAATTAATTAATCGATTAAGCGAATAATTTAATTTTGAAAGTTACAAATAATATATACTAAGTTGGAAACAAATAATTAAATAGACCAAGTACTATTCTTCTATGTAATTAATAAATACTGAAAATCGAAAGTTCTTCTTCTTTCCTGAACAATTCATTATTAAAAGATAGTATTTTATATGTTATCATTCTAATTGGCCTTTTAGAAATATTAATTTTGAATGGACGGTAGACTTTCAACTCTCTCATAGAAGGTATAATATTATGAAAAACTCTGACCATTTAAACAAAAAATATTTAAGGCAATTTTTTGAGTAGCCAAAAGATATAAAGTGTAACACATATATTTCTGTTAATCTAGTTATTTCTTACAATACTGAGTATTCAATTAGTACTAGCCAATACTTTGAACTTTGACTGCAATGTGTCGGTATATTACTATAAGTTCGGATGGATGCAACTCAGCTCAAACGATTGTTTGAAGTTAAGTAGAAATTATCTAAAATAGTTAATGATAGATGGACTTGGTATGAATCATGATTGATCACCAAGAATTTAATTTAAATTATATCATAATTTTGGAACAAATTGACAAGTCCTAGTCCACATAAATTTCACCAACATATTTTACTTCCAAATTGATCTAAAGGACTCCAAATTTGATATTTTACAATTATTCAAAAAATTGAAATAAAAAAGAAACTCAATGATCAAGAATAAAATATTTGCAGAAGACCATTTGCATTGGGATCGCAATAAATATTCCTCCAACTCATTAAAAAAAAAAACCTATTTGAATTTTTTATTGCCTATAAGCACAAAATAGTTGAATTTTCGAGCTTAGGGTCCTAGACTCCTAATTTTATACATATCCTAGTTTAATCAATGTGATTTAAGTACTTAACAACTTGAAGCATGAAAAAAATTTATATCAAGACTGCTTAAAAGTTGTGACGTGTTGTACGTGTGGAGTCCGTGACGGAAAAATTACAGCTTAGTGCTACATGTACGAATGAACCAAATATTTTAAATAAAACCTAAATCCAATAGCTATATCTATGAGCTAGCCATCAATAAATGGACATTTTTTTACCGCAGTTTTTCCCCGTTGGACATAGACTTTTTTCCATTAGGCTCCTGTAAGAGAGGGTATGAGAAGGGTCCCCTCTCCCTTGTCAAGGATTGATCGATAATATATGAACCGAAACATAAGCATATATAAAAAAAAAATGTAATAAACTTTAAAATATTACTCTCTGAACTCATAATTTTATATTTTTACAAGTATATTGAATTCAGAATTTTACATACACTTGAAATTAACGAAGAAAGCTATCATGTTACTATCACGAGTTCGTAATTTGGTCCTATCTTCCTAATTTATTTGTACTTTTTTACTTTTGATGGGTCGACTAATCTAATAGAGCTAATGGTCCCTATTGGGTCATTTTTTTCCTGAAAAATAGATATTCAGGATTTAATAAATGAGAAGTACTGTAAGTTGTATTTTTCTTCCTCAGATAAAAGCCGTTTATTTTGAATTTTTACGGGTGTTTTTCACACTGTAGTAGGTTATTTATTTAAGTACTTTTCGGTAACTAATTAGAATATAATATTTCAAATGGTTTGCATACTTTTCTATGTTTATAAGTTTAATTATAAAAATTATACATTCTTAGTGCACAAATATTAAATTATTTTCGTAAATTTTCTTATCCTATGCTAAATATAGACATAAATGATATAATAAAAACAAAAGAATGTCAAATATGAAATATGGTTTTTGTGTAATCGATAAATAAAAAAAATAAAGGTCATTATCTAATACGACTAATATCTAATTACAGACCATTGTACTGGAGTTTAATAGATGAAGGAGAACCTGTCCTTTTTAAAAGTTCCAATATGTTTATTCAAATAAAAAAATGAATAAATTTTAAAAATTGTGGTTATTTTCAAGTAGCAGTCGTAAAAAAATTCTATTTATGAATTTCTATGAGAAAAAAGATTGTAATTAATTTGTAGATAAGTCATAAAATTGGGTTGGTAGCCTAACAGTTGGAATTACAAAGAGTTCATATACGAATCCTCCTGTGTAAAGTGATGCGATGATGAGCTAAGACTGTTAGATGGTGCAACCCAAAACTTCAACAAATGATGCAATTACAAACCAACTTATCTTAACTAATACGTAATAAAATATGAATACTCCTAACAAACTCAGATTTTGAAAGCACCACAATAATATTTTTCTAATATAGACGCTTTTGATCTAGTATAAAACAAAAGTACATATCTCGATAAAAACTTCTTTATCCCTTATGAATCAACCACAAGTTTTATTAGTAGAAATAAGTAAAATGGAAAACAAAATTAGCATAATAGATGGTTTACATATTAACAAACCAATTAAGTTATGTATTATTTCGAGTGGAGACAAATCTATACACAACAGATATGTAGTACTACTGCAAATGATTTAAAACAATATCTGAGAATAATAATTATAAGCACAATTCCTCTGTCCCAACTCCCACATTCAATTCTTCCCCTTTCTAATGCATTTTTCAAGTCCCTACTAAATGTTTATCCAGCTCTCAAATATCAATAATTCCATAGACAATCGATGTCCACTGGGCCAGTTGAAGTGATATTGAAGTCATGATCTTCGTAACCCCTCAAACTTTGTTTCGATTCTGACCCATAATTGTTATCTATCAAAAGCCTCATTATCGAGTTATCTTGCATCAATCCAGAATCTCCATACTGGAAATTTTCCATGTACGCCATCGATTCGTTTGGTACATTTGAAGGGAAATCGACTGAAACAGGGGAACTCGATAGAGGAGCATGATAATGATCATAAGTTTGAGGTTTTTGATCCTCCACTGAATCGGAGAAACACGTCACATGTGAATTACATGTCTCACCACTACTTCTGGCTGTTGTTGTAATCTGAGTATTGTTGTTGTATGGAGACATGTCCATTAATGGTGGCAAATTTGAAGACCTCGAATTATCTGTTAAACTACCGCTTCTCGTGAGATTTGAGATTGCTATCTTTTTCCCTCCTGAATTCTTCTTGAATATTCTACAAATCACACATTCGTTCTGCAAAAAAAAAAAAGTACATAGAAATTAAATCCTGAATCCGCGAGTCACAAAAAAAAGAAAAGAAAAAAAAGGGAAGCGTAGTTATACCTTGGCAGTTTTTGGGAGATTATGAATAGAATATTTCCCATCTAATCTATATTCATGCATAACCCAATTAGTTTTTTCACCTCTAGGTGCTCTTCCTTTGTAGAAAACAAGAGTTTTCTTCATACCAACAAATGTTTTTGACTTGAATATTTCCTTATCTTTCCCTGTTGCCTTCCAATACCCTGCTTCTGTGGCTCTGTTTGTCCTCTGTCCTGTTGGATATTTCTTGTCCCTCATACAAAAGAAGTACCATTCTTTTTCACCCATTTTTGCCTTCCCTGAACAATTTTTTTTGAAAAAAAATCACAATCATCAAACATATAATTCAATTAAAAAAAAACACAATTATGGTGCAAAAAAAAACTTACATGGCAAATCCCATGGTTCAACTTTGTTCAAATCCACCTCACCAATAGCTATAGCACAAAAGCTACTATCAAGAACCTTTGGGGCTAAATAGTGTGTAATAAGCTCTTCATCAGTCGGATGAAATCGAAAACCTGGAGGCAATTCCATTTCTTCTTCTTTACCACCAAATCCACACACACTTTCCATACTTTCTTGTTTAATTTTCAACAAATTCTAATAAATAGATAAATAAAAGAAGAAGAACCTTTTTGGATTCTTACAATTAATTTGATGATTGAAAACAATTGAAGAGAACAATTATTTATATGATGAAGTGAAAAAATATGCACAAATGGAGAGTGGGGCTAAGGGAAGAAAAGAAGAAAGTTTATAGTAGAAAGATTATTGGTATTCAGATAAAAGTGTAGCTAAGGAGGAACACCAGGTCTCTAAATACTAGTTTGTTAGCACACAAATAATTTCTAAAATCAACTTGAGTTCGGCAGTTTTTGGCTTTAGATTTATTTCTTCCATTCATTTTTACTCGTTCACTTTAAATTTTGTACGTTCATAAATAATAATTGACATATATATTTTATCATAATATCCATATTAATTAATATTTAATATCAAATTTTATAAAAAAAAACAATTTGAGAAATATGTAATTAATGCTAAGAGTGATTTATATATGTAATTAATGCTAACGATTTGTGAAAACTTATTTTAAAAAAGATTGACAAATAAAAATGAACTTGAGAAATATTATTGAATAAATAGTCGCTATCGTTGTGAAGTTGACCAAAAGCAGCTCCTTATCTCTATTCTCTGCTTTCATATTTCAACTCCAATTTAATGATTAATTAAAATGATAAAATGGCGTAATCATATGTGTATGCTATTAGATAACATTAGAAATTCAAACGGATTGGAAAATTGTTCAGTTAGTTGTCATTTGTTTAACCAATAAAATCTACTTTATAATTTTGCTTCAAACTCATGACCCAATAATTTCGAAGTTTATCTTCTTGATGGAATAATTAAAATATTACTATACAAAATTATTTATGGTAAATAAAAACAAAATAGTTCTCCTTTACGAAATTGTCAAGAAAGTTCATTAATGTCAACTGTGATATTACTGCTGACACAGTCGCATAAAAGGTTCAATTAATTATACTACATGTGTAGGTACAGCTATAAATTTTAAAAGACCAATCAATTATCATAAAAGTAAAAAGAAAAACAAAACATAGTTTGATCCTTTACCAGGTTTAAATATTTTCTGCAATTAGCTTGTTGTGCTATATATTTGATCATATGGAAATTTTATCTTTTAAGACCAAAAAGTTAAATTCAATCATATCATGCTGTACCATGCACATGGCTTACATCTGTCTCACACTCTTGTACTCTTTTATTTACTTTATGACAACAAAAACCTATAGTTCATAATACTCACGTATGCTCTTACCAGTTTCCATTGATTCTTTTTCTCTTTATTTACACTTAGATAAAATAATAGTATAATTTAAAAAGTCTTTGTGGGCGGTGTCGTATTTGAAAAAAAAAACGTTTTCTTGAAAAATAAATATTTTGAATTTTTACTCATGTTCTGGTATTTGATAAGTAGGTAAAAGTATTATCGACAATCGTATATATGGAGTGATTGATCAAAGGGGTGGGCATTAGGGGGTAAGGAGGAATGGTGAGCTTTGAACGTTATTATGTGTTGGGTAATGTTAATATCCTACCTATGGCAAGGTCCACGAAGGCTGGGTGGTCCGGGTCAGAGTCATGATTGAACATGATGCTTGCTTGATAGACTTACTTAAGAAAAAAAATTACGCATTTACTATCAGCTATAGTTTTTGACATGGTCGTGAGCGCTTGATCCTAATACTACTATAAACTATTTTAAATATACTCTACTAATGATGTTTTGTTTTTCCTGATTTTTAAAGACTAATTTTTTGACAAATAATATTTTTTAAAACATTTTGACTAATCAATGTGAAAATTTGAAAATTATTTTCCTTTCATGCCAAACACACCCTAATTTTATCTTCAAGTCAGTGGTTTGATTATTATTTTTTTCTTTCCCTTTATCACCTCTTTCTCTTCCTTTTGGTGTGCGGTTTGGCAAGAACTTTTGTCCGAATGCTACAAATTGTAGTAGTTCGTAAACAGCGTATTTGAAACCCAAAAAATATAATAAAAGGAGCAATAGTTGGAGAGAGCCGTCAATTATATTCATTCACATGTAATCACGTTTCATTAGTACTGTTTGTGTATAAATTAATACAATATATACTGCAGTAGATTCAAGATTCCTTGTTATCCATTGCTATTGTTTCTTAATTAGTACTTCTTAACAGATAATTATCCCTAAATTAGTGTCTAATCCTCCTCACGTAATCACATAAGCGTGCGAATTAAAATACTTAAATGATCTACTTCCATGGTCACACCATCCCCACCTCCACATAACGAATTGCTTCCCTATCAATTCATTCTGACTTTTCGCTTCTTTTCTTATAGTCAAGTGACTTTCACTCTTTCAAACTTATTATTATTATTATCAAAATCTTAATTGATTTTATGCACTTGTGAGCTTCATTAGGAATGAAAAAAATTGTTCATGTGTGGACTTAATTGTCCTTTTCTTCGTCTAGTAAAGTCACCTTCAATGAGGACAATAATTGTTATTCTATCTTTATCGTGTGTAAGTACATTTTATAATGAGTTCCACTCGAACTTTTTCTTTCTTTTAACTTTCTTCAATTAATATGGATAATCAAAAGTACTGGTCCACTGGTCCTTCACTTATCATCTCACATGACTCGAATTTCTAAGGTAAAAATTGAAGTTAAAAATGCTTAATCACTTAAGCCAACCTCTTTCGTCATCTAGCTACTATACAGTGTATTTTAATTGTTAATCATTAACCTATAAGATACTAATTAGAGAGCTTCGTGAATATAGTAATCCCCCCTTTTAATTAAAGTTGGTAATCTAAAAATTTAAGATGGTAATATTAAAGTGTATAATCATCTCATATAAAAATTTAAGTCGATACACATTTAAAAATATGTATAAAACAATATTGAGTGCAAAAATTACTAACTATTTATATTTTCTCTTCTCATCTGATTCATGCACGTAGGTGGTTTTACATCCTAATTATAAACTATATCAAATTAATCAATTACAAATATATAAACGTTAGACTTCTACATCCTAATTCTAAAGTATACATTGCTCTTTATCATATATAGAGCATGTTTCTATTTACTTAGTGTCTTCTACCTGTTACGTTTTTCATTCAATTAATTCGTGAATTAGTTCAACTTTTGTATGATTTGAAGACATGTTATTATATATCATCTAAAAAGTCTATGCAGCCAATATCAACGGAGAAACTACGTAACGACACCTTCCATTTTAGGAGATTGTTTGTTATTGGTGCCTTTCTCCAAATCGTAAAACTAAGCCTAACTTTAATTTGTTAAACTAATAATAACACAAATTTGACATTTGACTACAGACTACAGACTTTCTTTCTGGTAAGATGGAAAAAATGTGGGCCATGTTTCATCCATACCGACAAGTAGCCAATAGGGGAAACACTCACGTGTCATCTTTTGATTCCAAAGAATGTCCAAATTATTGACGATAACAACATTATCTTCTCAAAAAAAAATATTAGGTTTAGATGACTAATTAAGTACTTAATTAATTAGATTAGATAAGACTAAGCAGCAAAAGTTGAAGGTGAACTCTTTGTTTCTCGTTTCCGATCATAACAATTCAACTAAATTTAGGATTGAATATTAATTAGTTTTGGCACAAGGTGTGTTAACTAATTATATAATTAATCTCAATTTTTGAGGGGTTGATTAAGATGTACTTAATTAATTAATACTTGGGAATTAAGTCGTGTAACATTAGGTAATGGATAAAGATTGAAATATGGTTCATTGTATGGAAATGAATGAGGAGGTGTAGATATTATATGAATGGATAGTAAATTCAAAGAATCGGTATAGATTAGGTCGTCTAAACTAATTAAGAGCAACAAACAAAAAAGAGGCAAAGCTAAGAATGAAATGTCCTTCTAAATTTAGAAACTTTCCTTTTTTTTTTTGCTTTTGGCATGTCATATTCTTCTTAAAGTTGAAGCTGAATCAAGTGGCTATGGTACAGATACACTCCCTGTTGGATGAAACTAGTAGGCATCTAAAAAGATAGTACTGTCCTTCATCCATATATTAGAAAGAAAGAACTTCCTTTTTTTCACTTTACAAAAATTGAACTTCTAGTAGTTAGGCTAGGAAAGAGCAAGAAAAAGAATCAGTAGTATCTAAGGTTAGGATAGCTAGAAAGAATCACCTACTATTTTTTGTTTCTGCTGAATTTAGAAACTGAGACCTTTAGGGTTCTCATTTACTTCATTGACTACCGAGCCACCCCTTGGGTGCCTAGCTAGTACAAATTTATTACAGAATTATTCCCTTAGACCAAAACTATGACGACTAGTCATATGAATGTACTTGTATGATTATAGGAAAATAATAGTATGATTAAACAAATTGATAGAGTATATATTTAAAGATTTTGAAAGTCATTGAGCTGATTTCGCAAAGATTACAAAGATAATATATTTAATCACTACTATGACAAGACTTTTATTCCCCAAGGAAGATTGAAAAAGAAAAGGCTACAAATTATTTTCAGAACTAGATATGGTAGATTGTGGTTGGTTAATCCTAACACCAACCAAAATGCAATGCCATGTTCCTAATCTATTAAATAAATATAGTAAGTACCAATTAGTTCTTTTATTTTAATTTATTTTTCATTTGATATTATTTTCTAGTACGTTGTCCAACATTAGTTGTAGGAAGAAGTATGAAATAGGTCAATCTCTCTTATTGAGTCATGTAAAATTGCAGAATAAAAAAAGAGTTCATTTATTCATTTTATTTATTGCTTAAATTATTTATAAATAAATATTAGTTCTATATTACTTTAGTTAATACTAGTGATGATGAGGTCCTACTATCTAAGACTTCTTCAGAAAAATCTTTATCCACATAGCTATCTGGATAGTATCCTAAATCTATAGTATAATCTATTATCTATAGTATTATAACAGATTATATAGAAAAAAAGTAAAGATTATGAGGCCCCTTTGAAATTAAACAAATCAAAATATGTAAATTTGATGATTATTCATTTTATAATTAAATAATGTATCAAAGGGATTACTAATCATGCTGAAATTAATAATAATTCTTGAATTATTTACTTTTTATTTCATTTTTTTGATTAATTACATTAAAATTATGATATATATGGCTTACAATCTAATACATCCTTTTGACTTTAAATTGAATAAAATTATCATTGAACCTTTCTTATAAATAATATTGGAAAAAAAAATATTTTACCCAAGGACACTTATCTTTAGATTGTTATCTCACATTGAATGCATGTGATACAATACTATGCCAAAACTTTGGTTTAAAATATATAAAATACTGTATTACTTATACATAAAATCAAAAAAACATTGAAACGAACGATATAAATAATTCCGGTATATAATAAACACCAAATTTAGTTATAATGATTCTAAACTACCCAACTCGTTGTTTTCAAGTTTTTGGTATGTAATATAATCTTTTTATTTATTGGTACAAGTTTTTGGATTATTACAATTTGGTCAGTTGTCGCTAGCGACACTTCCATTTCATGTATGCGGCAAACAGATTTCTGGCCTTTGAGTTGATTAATTATCTAAAATATAATTAAGAAGTGATCAAAAATTAATTAAATTAAAGATTAATTAAAAATTCAACTAGTTGAAGGCCTATTGGAAACAACCTCTTTATCAGGGATAAGATTTGCGTACATCCACCCTCCTTAAACTTCGCTTTTACGCTGGATATGTTATTGTTGTTATAAAAGATTAATTAATTAAGAAGTGAGGATTTTTAGAGGTCCCAATATTTGGGACTAATGTTAGTTCAGTTAGGTAAGAAGGAGCATCATATGCACGACAAGCTGGGCTTATAATGTCCAAACAGTGTATGCATGAACCACAGCCTACTATTTAGCAGTGTCCTATACTATGAAGTAACCACAGCTACTTTCCAAAATTATTAAAGAAAAATAAAAGGAGAGGAGAAAAAAGAAAAGATAATTACGTTTGTCTAATTTGTTTAGTAGCTAGGCTAAGCTATATATACTAGCTATGCCAAAGTATTTAATTAGTTATACCAACGTTTGATAAATAATACTATGGAAATTTGTCCAACTATTTAAAAATGGTGGCTTGAAGATAATAATTAGGAGTAATATTTGACTAAATATGCTAACACAAACTTAATTAATTTGACAAAATCAAAGTTCATCTTACATTGATTCACATTGAATTGGTGAAGCCTTGATTTAATCAAAGAGCTTGTAATTATGTATGTATTCTAAAGTGATTTTTTTTTAATATACTCAATCTTGCGGAGTTTCTTATTATTATTTTTTTCGTAACAATAAAATCATCCTCCAATATATCACAGTTTATCCGTAAGACTAATGCATTAGCTATCGATCGAAGAAGATATTTTTTGGAACGAACCGCCTTCTATATTTGGTTCGTTTACTTTTCCTAACATAGATCAGCCCGTCTGTAATAATTCTTAATTAATTATCTGGTTTTGATTTAATGTCCTCTCCTTTAGAAATATAATATTTGTGACACAATATTATGCCAAAACTGGTTAATTTCCTTGCCATGCAATGGAATCTTTTAAAAAATAATTCTAATTGTGATATTTTATTTTTATTTTCCTTAAAAATATGTTTTAATTACCTAGGGTAGAGGAAACGAGAAAAGAAATAGGAAAAACGAATCACTCTACCATGTAAAAGACTCTTATCGATCACCTTAAATTAATAACCTATGAGCGAAATTATGATGAATTTTATGTGATATTTCATTTGTTATATACTCTTCATTTTCTTTTAGTTCTGGTTAATATTTCATTTTTTTTAGAGTCAAAGTATATTCCCATCATATTAATATGAGAAGAAATTGCAACTTATTACTCATATTTTTTTAATTTTAAATATATATGGGGTGTGGTGTTGTAAAAAAATTTCATACAATTATCGAACTTCTAAATTATTTTTTTTAAAAATATATAATAAATCTAATTCAAGCTCCAAATATCAGACAGAAATTGCTTTTTGTAAAAAAGTTAACTAGTATAAAAGGGAAAGGCTGGTGTATAACATTAGAGTTTATCTTAAGCAAAAAAACATTAAAGTTTATTACGAATTATTTTCTGACTTTGTCACTTTGGTTTTTATTGTTAAGGAACACCGAACACCTAAAAAACGTTTTAGAAATTTATTTGCACCTGATACAAAATGAACCTTTTTCGTTTTACATATGCACTAGTTCTTCTGAAAAAAAAGGAGTCTTCTTCTTTTCCAATCCAAAAAGTCTAAAAATAGGAAACATTTTACAACAACTTACTTTGACCTCACGGAAAACACGGTGCTCGTGCAACTCCTTGTTCAAAAGTCTAAATAAATTTGTATCCACGTCTTCAATTTTTCTTCGTCAAAAATAATTGATCATAGTGTCATTTTACAAATATCATCGATAGAAAAGGTAAGTAATCAGAAAAAGTAAATCTAACCATACATGTTTGTACGACAAACAAGGCACGCTCAAATGATCAGACACTATTGACCGATATATTAGAGGGTGCGAGTTGCGTTTGAGGGTCTTGAGTGAAAAAAAATGTATTTAATATTTAAAAATAGGAGTATATATTTTTTATGGTGAAGCCAATTTTTTTGTTTTAGTTATTAGAAAACATTTCCAGAAAATACATCTTTTATCAACATCTTTTCAATTCTAACTCTATGTTACTTGATCGAACAAACGCGTAGTCGTTATTAGAAATCTCTAATGGGAGTACAATAAATTCTCATCAGCATGTGAGTTTTGCAGAAAATATTGACATATGGTGAAACTTCCGGGCAAGTGCACAAATAGCAGTCTGTTACAT
This sequence comes from Solanum tuberosum, assembly GCF_000226075.1. Classification (NCBI taxonomy): domain Eukaryota; kingdom Viridiplantae; phylum Streptophyta; class Magnoliopsida; order Solanales; family Solanaceae; genus Solanum; species Solanum tuberosum. Next base: position 1,958,478 of record NW_006238930.1, read on the forward strand.
AGAAAGTCGACGTAACTCGTGCAAATTCTACTATAAAATTAAACTAAAGATATGTTCATTAGAATGTCCTTTAAATCTTGTAGTTATAAACATATTATATGATAAAATTAAAATTAAAGAATCGTCAAGGAAACAAGAAAAACATTTTCTATGTAACATGCTTAAATTTTTGTTTTAAAAAAGGAAAAAGGGCCTGATATACCCCTTAACTTTGTTATTTAAAGCTGATATATCCCTCGTTATGAAAGTGACACATATATACCCTTACCGTTATACAAATGACTCACGTATCCCCTTACCATTACAAAAGGAGCTCACATATACCCTTCATCTAACGGAAGTGAAAAAAATAGTTTTAAATTTATCTTTTTGACTTTAAATTAAAAATAAATAAATCATGTAGGGGTATATAATTTTATTTTTTTTGACTTCTTTGATTATTAGTATCCGAGTTTCTTATTCTTTTTTTCTTTCATTCTTTAGTGTAAAGAAAAAATTTTAAACTATTTTTTTGCGGCTATATTGTAATTTAGTTTTTGTATTTGTAAAAAATAAAAAAAATGAGGCATCTATAATAAATTTTACAAGAAAATTTAGTGAAATATTAAATAAATTTGACCATCAAAATAATAAATTTAAATTAGTCGTTAAAACGAAAAAGTCAAAAAAAAATATGTATGGGTACATGTGAGCCATTTGTATAACAGTAGGGTATATATGAATCACTTTTATAACGAAGGGTATATGAGCTCTAAATGATAAAGTTGACGAGTATATGAGATCCTTTTTTCCTTAAAAAAATAAGACATATCATTGAAAGGGGAACTTTCACATATAGCCACTCAAAAATAGCTCAATTACTCTCCATAACTATAGTTTGATAATTACAATTCATAGTTATATGTTATAGGGAGGAGAGAGGCGAGCGAGACTGGGAGAGAGAGGAGAGAGGCGAGAGAGAGGGTCAAAGAGTGGGAGAAAGGTGAATTGTATATGTATATAGGTTAGATAATTGTATATTATACATATATATTTGTATATATGGCAAGCGAGATTGGGAGAGGGAGGAGAGAGGCGAGCGAGAGAGGGCAGAGAGTGGGAGAGAGGTGAATTGGATATGTATATAGGTTAGATAATCGTATATTATACATATGTATTTGTATATTTTGGCGAATTATACATATACAAACGTGACTAATTATACAAACTCAAAGTCAGCCCGCGTAATTAATGTATAATGTTAATCGTGAGTGGTAATTATAGCAAACTATAACTATGATGAGTAATTAAGTAGTATAAGTTTGCTTAACCGCGTAATTTTCCCTTAATTGAAATGGCAGGAGTAGTGGGCTAATCTTTCTATTAGAACGCTAAAATGAGGCAAAGAGGAATATGGAAACAAGAGATCCTTGTAGTGAATATCCGAACCGAAAATAAACATAAAGCCCATGAGAGACAACAGGCCAGGCCCAATATTAGTTGATGAATCGGTAGGAGCACATCTATGAGTGGGACTGTGGGAGATAAATGATCAAAAAGACAATAGCAAGCAGGAGTTCAAATCTTCACCGACAATCATCACTATGGAGCAAATGCAAAGATGTCCAATCCCTAAAGCAAATTCATGCTTTGATGATCATCAATGGCTTCAACTCCAATCGCATTGCTCTCAGGGAGCTCATACATGCTTCTGCTGTTACTTTCTCAGCATCTATTCACTATGCCCACAAGCTGTTTGCTCAAATTACTCAACCAGATCTCTTCATGTGGAACACCATGCTTAGAGGGTCAGCTCAGAGTCACAGGCCTTCTCTTGCTGTTTCCGTTTATACCCAGATGGAAAAACGTTCCATACTTCCGGATAGTTATACTTTTCCGTTTCTACTCAAAGCATGTACCAAGCTTTCTTGGCTTGTTTCTGGCCTTACCGTACATGGGAAAATTGTGAAACATGGGTTTGAATCTAATAAATTTGCGAGGAATACCCTTATATATTTTCACGCTAATGTTGGAGATATAAGAATTGCAGGCCAACTTTTTGATGGTTCTGCTAAGAGGGACGTTGTTGCTTGGTCTGCTTTGACTGCTGGATATGCGAGGAGAGGGGAATTGGATGCGGCAAGGAGGCTTTTTGATGATATGCCGGTTAAAGACTTGGTTTCTTGGAATGTAATGATCACTGGGTATGTGAAGCAAGGGAAGATGGAGAATGCGAGGGAGATGTTTGATATTGTGCCAAAGAGGGATGTTGTGACTTGGAATGCCATGATTTCTGGATATGTGCTTTGTGGAGAAAATGAGAAGGCTTTGAAAATGTACGAAGAGATGAGAGGTGCAGGGGAATACCCTGATGAAGTCACTATGTTGCACCTTTTATCCGCTTGCACGGATTCAGCATTCTTGGATGTTGGCGAGCAGATACATCGATCAATTATTGAGATGGGTGCAGGCGAGTTAAGCGTATTTCTTGGTAATGCACTTGTAGACATGTATGCTAGGTGTGGCAGCATTAGTAAGGCACTTGAAGTGTTTCAAGGCATGAGAGAGAAGGACGTGTCGTCTTGGAACATAATTATATTAGGATTAGCTTTCCATGGTCATTCTGAAGAATGTATCTCTCTTTTTGAAGATATGAGGAGAATGAAGTATATCCCTAATGAAATTACTTTTGTTGGTGTATTGGTTGCTTGTAGTCACGCTGGTAAAGTTGATTATGGCCAAGAATATTTCAACATGATGAGAACTGACTACAATATTGAGACAAACATAAGGCACTATGGTTGTATGGTGGATATGCTAGCACGTGCAGGACTATTGAATGAAGCGTTTGAATTCATAAACACGATGGAGATTAAACCTAATGCTATTATATGGAGAACACTGCTAGGAGCTTGTAAAGTTCATTCCAATGTCGAGCTGGGAAGGTATGCTAATGAGCAGTTGCTTAAATTGGGAAGGGAAGACAGTGGGGACTATGTCTTACTGTCTAATATCTATGCGTCAAGGGATGAATGGGATGGTGTTGAAAGGGTGAGGAAGTTGATGGATGACAATGGGGTTTGGAAAGAACCTGGTTGTACTTTAATTGAGGCTGATGATTATGATCTCAAGAATTTTTGTTTTGATTCCAAGCGTAAACACTCTTGAGAATAGAGATAGCAGGCACAAGCGGAGAAGGGAGCAACTAAGCTTAATGCCAAACCTGGTACGCGTGAAGGTCCATCCTCTGTGTGAGGGTACAAAGACGACATCTTTGATCCAACTCTTCCGTCTATTCACATCATAAACCACTGTAGTTCATTATACGTGCAAATTGCATTTCGGATTGTTTCTATCAGCAGTTCATTGAGGATTTGTGGTCATTGTATGCCTCATTTAGACATTTTGTTGTAGTCTTCGTTGGTGCATACGACATTAATTTATATTTCCTTCTATATTTTTGTGATGGCTAGGGGCTGTGTCAGGTATTTTAGGACTTGCATGTTGCAGCTCCAAATAAAATTCATAGCTTGGTATATATATGGTCCTAAGCTTTATACAGAAACTTGGTGTACTTGTCGATTTTCAGCAGGAAGACAATTGTCAAGTAATAACAGAACAAATGCAACATCAATTTTATTGATTGAGAGGAAGAATCACTAAAACAAACAGATTTAATAACATCTTGAAGGAATAAATGACAAGAATCATTCAAAAATTTCTTGGAATAAAACACAATATCAAATGATGAAATTGCGCGTCCTTTCTTTGCGCAGGAAGTGATCAATAATCAGTTTCTTGAAAGGGCCAGAGCAGACAATATGATGATCAGCAAAAACACAAGAACTCCAATGAAGGATCCAACCAAAGAGCCAGATGCACGATCGCAGAAAGAGTTGTACTGCTGGCAAATAGCAATCCAATTAGCACTAGCATTTCCCTTGTGTGCCAAATACACTATGGCTGCTGCTGCTGATGCTCCAGATGTTAAAAATGCCATCATCACCGTATCAAAGAAGATCAACACCACCCTTGTTATTCTTGCACCACTCATCACAATGTGCAAGATGGATAGGACAAGAGATACAGCGAGGTACGCGCTAACGATGCCATTTGCTACCACAAAGAACCTGTGAATTTTCATAAACAATAATGAGTAACCTGGTTAAAAATTAAAATTGTAATATACTACTTGCTATCTTTACACTAACATAGATAACATCTAATAAGTGTTAAACTAGTTACCTGACAAGTAAGACAAACAACCTGCTATAACATGCTAAAGTACAGTAATAAGTAATATATTTATACTGTCAGTGTATATGAGTTATAACGCAAACAAAAATATAGTAGTAATAGTGTATTATCTTACGTGAAAGTAGGAAGGTTCTTGTACTCAGCCTTAAACCTAATGAACTGTTCGAAGGAGGGAAGGGTTTCATTAGTTGTTCCCATGGCAATTGCACTTCCTAAGGTACCTAAAATGGCAACAATTCTCATAATAAAATCAAGAAAAGAAATTCCTCTGTTCCCCTTTGGCTTTGAATCATCTCCAGCTTCACTGCCACCCATTTTCTCCTTGATTTATTACTTTGCTATATACTCTTCAACAGTTTCGAATAAATTTCGATGTTTTTATGAACTTTTGTTGTGGTACACTTAGAGCAATACTAACATGCTATTTTTATACTAGGAAAAAATTCTGTTAATTTCAAACTGTACAATCAAGAATCCACTATAAAGCATAACGTAAGTCAATAAGTGGAATGGTTGGTTTTGAAAATCCTACTTATTTAATTCGTCCCATTGGTAGGTAACTATACATTACTGTTACTAATTAAGTTAAAGCCAATATGCTAGGTCTTTTTAAACATTTTTTTTAATCATTTCCAATTAACGTGGATTTAATTTGTCCATGGTTTTGGCACTTGAAATAAGCATTAATAAAGAGTAGAGTTGCAACTATTAAGGTGTTAATTATTACTCCCTCCGTTCAGCAATACTTGTCCACTTTATGAAATCAATGGATAATTTTACACTAAGTTCCTAATTTACTCTATCATTAATTATACTCATTTCTCTATTACATTTTTCAAGATATTGTATTTATTATATTTAAACGGTAATATAGTAAAACTACCCTTCTATTTATAATTTCTTAAGAAGTGTGCAAAGTCAATAGTAGACAACTATTGTTGGACAGGGGGAGTACTAAATTAACTTCATCAACTCCTCTTGCTTGCATTTATGTTTTCCTAGAGTTTGGGAAAATTAAGATAGGTAAGCGAGAACGAAGAAATCACCTAGTGTTTTTTTCCGGGAATTGAACTTGAGATGTTATGGTGTTCAATCTATGTCATTGACTACTAAGCCACACTTTTGGGTGCTAATAGTTTTACATTTTAATTCAGTAGTGTAGGAGAGCAAATTGAATAATTAGGAGAAAAAGCATTGGGTATATTAGCAGATGAATAAGCACCAAGAAAAGAGTCAATTTCCGTGTGACAATATAATGTAGCATCGTATTTAAATGTTTAAAGAAAGGTAACCAGAAATAGTCATAAGAGCTTTTGACTATGTGTTCAATAGTCAAAATACGTTAGGTGCTAAACTTGCAAAGGACTTGAAGTGAGATTGTACCTACATCTAATTTGGAAAACAAATTAAGTAAATACTCCTAGATTTATTTTTAGGTTTCAATGACTTTTAATTGTATATAGTCTGAAACTTTTATCATGTCAAAGCTACATTGGCTACAACAGGTTAACAGCCATCGAAGTCCTTCAACTGCTAGACTAGATACAATCTGAGTCCATTGTATTTTGAACCCCCCACGTATGTCCTCTTTTGTGATTTCCACTTTTTTAACTTTCTTTTTATGATTTGCATCCTATTTTCTTGTAAAATAATTTTAAAAAAATATTAAAAAGCAAGGAACAAATTGAAATATAAATAATACTTAGTAAAAAAGAAATGACACAGACTTTAAAAAGAACTCAATTAAAAAAAATGACCATTTTAAGAGAGACATTCATTGTAATAGCATACTGACACATGAAAGGTCTTAGCACTGAACCAAAAATATAAATAAAATGGATGCAGTAACCCAAACGAGAAATCCGTGTGTGACCCGCCCTTCGGACCAATCACAGCCTTCTAAACTCGATGGATAATGGGCCCCCCTACCCTTCTCCACTTAAATACCTGGCTTCCTTTTGCATGGTGTGGGGCTTGAACCTTCGACCACCTTTTGCCACCCTATTTTACCCAAAAATTAATTGCATAATTAACTCTTTGTCTTCATCTATCCATATATTGCATAATTCTCCACTGTAACTCAATGAGAGAAAAGTTGTCCCAACATCTGTAACCTGGGGTTTCTAACTCAGACAAAGCTAATGTCCTCAATCTATCTATGGAACAGATCTTGAAGTCTGATCATTTCATGATACCGAAATGCCCCCGACATAAATATAGTCAAGGGTTGTAGTTTTATGGTCAATTGAGTAGGACTTGGAAGCTCATTTGGTTTGATAACACAAGAGCAACTAGAGCTTTGATACACTTCTGAGAACTACTACTAGCATTTTATGTTCACTGATGAAACATGTAATCATGAACAGAACGATCAACCAGCAAATCAGGAGAAAGTAACAGCAGCCCAGCCCATGTGTCATCAACACACCTTGGATGTCAAAGTTCACAGCAGACAACAGACAGACATGGATAACTTTTCTGATTCACTTGCCACACCATCATCGCCCCTGAAGCAAAAGCATTTGGTTTAAATTTTCAGCTTTCCACAAAGACAACATAACTCGGAAGCACAAGGAAACAACAATAAAAAGAAAAAAATAGTATGTCACTGAGTAAAGCATTTTAATACCATTACATAACGATAGGGAAACCTCACAGAAACCATGGAAACTACCCCCTTCAACAATATAACACAAGAATATTGTCCTAACATGGTTTGGACCTATGTTGCTCGGACAATCCAAAAATATTGTTGCACCCCTGTCGGATCCTCTAAAAATGCACTAATTTTGGAGGAACCCATATGCACGCAATGACATTTTTGAAGATTCCAAGCAACATAGGTTTAGACACTATACCATACACAAAATCCAATATAAGAGAGTCATTGGCTAGTTGTAACATTATGTATTGTTTGCAAAAGTTGTAACCTATGTGGGCAATATATTGATTTGTAGTGTTCATAATATATTTGATATCTAAAATGACAATAACATCACCAGGAAGTGGCAACAAGAGGGAAACCAAGAATCTAAGGTCAAAACTTAGTACATACTATGCTCTTTGACAAATTGTGAGTCCACAGGGTGAACTATCAAACTCGCAGATGAAAGAGGAACTTCTGCATATTCAATCTTAATCACAGCTCTATCAAAAGGGCCCTCTTAAGTTTGTCACCACAGCCAAAAGCACATTTCTGAAAATGAAGCACCACTCTGTGTCTGGATAATGTCTCACTAACAGACAGTTCCTTAGAGAGCGGGAACGAAACGAAATCAAGCATTTCTAGCTCTAGTTTCGGTTGAGCTTCTCCCAATTATGTCTGGTAATAGAATAGGGCTAGAACGAAACAAGGGGTGTTGTATGGAGGTTTCCAAGCAGAGGTGTGAAGCAATTGAGATGCATAGAGAATAGATGGTAGGGTTCCAATCCTCGCCTAGCACTGCGCTTAAGCGGAGCTTGTGGTCACTCATTCCTCTCTTGTTCGAAAGAGCTTCAGATTGGATTCAACACTACATATGATATTCCATTCCGGCCCTCACTAGTTCTCTCTTTAACCAATCAAGCAAGACAGATGGCAACAAATGGGGGGTCTGAAAATGAAGCACCGCTCTGTGTCAAGGATAATATCTCACTAATACATAGTTAGAGAGCAGATGTCCAGTTGAGCACCCATAAGTATCTGCTCCAGCAAGTGATTTCTCCATACTTCTCCTCAAAGCATATTTCACATTAGCTAACAATTCCCTAGTGTCAAAATATCAAATTTAGAAGAGGGCTTACCCACTGAAACTGCAAAAAGCAGAACTCGTGAAATGGTAGAAATTGATGGTCAGTTAAAATTTGTCATCAGGAATGAAACCCATCTGCAGCATTTCATCATGGAAATGAAAAGCCTCCTTCAAGTTATCCTGAGAGACATGTCCATTTATCAATGATGTATATGTGGATCTGTCTGGGTTAATACCCCTCTCAACCATTTTCCTATACAGCATGTTGGCTTCCTGCATTCTACCAAATTTACAGAAACCATCCAGTATGGTATTATAGCTAATAACATCAGGTGACAGACCTTGATTTCCCATTTCATTAACCAAATCTAAGGCTTTAGCCATATTCTCCTCTCTTATAAACCCATCAAGAAGAGTATTGTATGTAATTGAATCAGGAAATAATCCTTGGGACTGCATCTTGTTCCGAAACTTAGCTGCCCTTGAAGCATCACCAGACCTGCAATATCCCTTGATAATAGAGTTGCAAGTCACAATAGTAGGTTTGATACCTAGGATAATCATATCATCCCACAGTCTTAATGCATCAGATACACGACCCTTATTACAAAAGCCATTTATGAGAATACTATAAGTAATATAATTAGGAGAAATGTTTACAGATATCATCTCATCCCTTAAACTGAAAGCTTTTTCCATATCACCAACCTTACAAAATCCATCAATCAAGCTGTTATACGTCACAACATCAGGCTTGAGGTTTCTCAGTAGCATGGCTTCAAACAGGGTCTGTGCTTTGTCCATGTTACCACACTTGCAATAACCATTGATAAGCGTGGTTAAAGTGTAAAAATCAGGATTTACATCTCTTTCCAACATCTCATTGAAAAGCTCATCAGCTTCATGAAGCATCTTTCCTTTGCATAACCCATTCAATATAGTATTGTAAGTCACCACATCCATAACTAAACTCTGCTCCAGCATTTCATCACGCATCTTCATAGCCTCCTTCATAGAACCATTTCTACAAAACCCACCAATGAGAATTGTGTAGACTACATTATCTGGTTTAAGACCCTTGTGTTTCATATGCTCATAGTATGCCAATGAGCGGTCAAGACGACCAGTTCTTGAAAACAATCCAATAAGAGAACTATAACTAACCAAATCAGGGATGATAGCTCGACACGACATTTCTTTGAAAACAGATTCTGCTTCCAGCACATTACCTGTTTTACAGCACTCAGCAAGCAGTGCATTATAACTAGCAGTATCAGGGGACAGTCCACTCTCTTCCATCTCAACCAAAAGGAGGTCCCTTGCTCTCCCGTATTGTCCATTCTTACACAAACCATTGAGAATAGAATTATAAGTTAAAAGACAAGGTCTTAACCCCGTAGCTTTCATAATGTTTATCACTTCATAGGCTTCTTCAAGAAGCCCCTCGTGACAATATGCATTTATCAAAGTATTGTAAGTCACCATATCCGGAAAAATTCCCTTCTTTTCCATTTCTTCAATAAACGGATTCACGCTTTCAATTTTCCCATCTTTACACAAAGCATTCACCATTATATTGAGGGTATACACATTTGGCTGAATGCTACTCCCTGTCATCTCACCATACACTTCCCATGCCAAGTCAACCCAACCAATCTTCACAAGCCCTCCTAGAAGACCATTACACGCATTTATCGGAACACAAAGATTCCTCCTTTGCAACAACCTAAATACTTCTACAGCCTCCCTAATCTTCCTAGCTTGTACGTAAGTCCTAATCAGCAAATCAAAAGCATATGGATTAGACCCGCATACCCCATAAGTTGACACCAAAGATTCCACAATCTCAATTCTTGAAACTCCACTTCTTCTAATCATCCTTAAGATAAAACCCTGTGCATCAGCTACCCTCTTAGACCTAATCAACACATGTACAGTAGCACTCAATGACCTCGAGCAATGTTTAAAATTAGGACAATTTACAGAAACCAAGTTAATGAATGTCTGTGCTAAATGCAAATTATCACGACAATTACCAAGAATTTCAAGAAAAGTAGACGGATTAAAACCATGTAAAGAATTGGTTATTGGCTTACCTTGTTTAAGGTTCCACAAGATTTTCTGGACTAAAAATGTGTCATCAGATGGTGGGGTTGAAGAGCCATTAGCAAAGTGTTGTGGTTCAGAAATGGGCGATTTTGGGGAATTTTCTAAGTGGGTCGTGTTTACAAGTGAAGCACAAGTTACTGTGCCTCTAATGGTGGATTTGGGAAGACATATGCGTCGTGCTGCTTCCATGGAAAATTGTTTTTTTTGGGACTGCCAAAGTCTGGAACTATATTAAGAGAGGCGGTTTAGGATTCGGAGAAAGAGAATTTTTTTTTAAAGGATAGGAATTAATTAAAGCAAAAAAATACTCAATTGGATTAACAAATAATAATAGCAAATAAGGATGAACTAACGGCAAAAAAACTGAATCCTTGCGCACAATGAAAAAAAAGAGGCAAAATAATATTGCAGACAAGGGGTTTCGGACCCTCGACACCAGAGTAATAAATGATCAATTCGTCATACATATACATATATATATGTACAAAATTTTAACTGAAGTCACTGAGTGCCGTGGTACACCATCCATACACATAGATCCCGTCCCTGACTATATATATTTGGCTCTTGGAACCTCCTAGTTTCCATGCCAAGGAGAAAATATGGGAAATAAAAGAAGAGAGCATGTTTCCCTTGTCTTGTTTGATTTTTGCAAAATAATTAATTAAAGGGATAAATATTTATTTACATTGAATTATTTAAAATAGGATTATATATCATCCTCTAATTTTGGTGTAAAAATACTTTTTCTATTAATAAGTAAGTTAAAAATATGAAAAAGCTACCTCATTAGACATGCATTCATATCAGTAGAACTGTCAATATTGGTTGGCTCACCCCATCCAGGTTAATCCATACAGATTTTGCAATTTGACGGGTCAGGTTGGGCTAGCCCATTTTTTATGTGGGCCAAAAAATGGTCGGCCCAGTCCATAAGTGCGTGAGCTACGGGCTTTGCTGAGTCAGCTCTCTTTTCTTAAAAGTATAGTTTTTATAAAAAAATTCATTAAATTATAATTTTAAAATATTATTATAACTATCGACAAGACAATATTACATGGAGTTAGTGTTACTATTTGTTAATCAAATACACAAATAAAATTATCTAAATAATACTCCCTCCGTCCCATTTTATGTGAGGTAGTTTGACTCGGTACGAAGTTTAAGAAAGAAAGGAAGACTTTTAAAACTTATGGTCCAAAATGAATGATAGAAATTTGTGTGGTTGTAAATCATTTCATTAAGGGTAAAAAATACATTTTATAGTTAAAATGTTACTTAATATAGAAATGTGTCATTCTTTTTTGGACTGACTAAAAAGAAAAGTAAGTCACATAAATTGAGACATATGGAGTATTTATTAAGTTTGATTTCAAGTGAAAACATAAATAGCTAAATAGAAATATTAACCTAATTGTTTTTCAATGATTATAATAAAACACAAAAACTATGATAACATTCCATAAGTTATGGCTTATGTAGTGATTCCCTAGAAATTTTAGGAATTTTTTATTTTATGTAATACATATTTTATAAACATAATTTGTATTTAAATTGTAATATTTCAAACTTTAAACAGATTTTGAGTGTAGACTCCTGTTATTTTTAATACTCTATTTTATTTTTATTTATTAATTAATTTTTATTTGGCTCACGAGCCGGACTTATCCATATGTCTCAAGCCCCACAAATGACAGACTTATTCAGGCCGGGCTAAAAAACTCTTTTCTTAAATGGGCTCCAAAAATTGTAACTCAGCCCTATCAAATCACATGTTAGGTCAGGCTGGCCCAACGGGCCTATCCCATATTGACGGCTCTACATATCAGAGTCCGACTTCAAAACGAATACTATTTGGAATGGAATAAATGAGTCAACGGTATAGGTAAACAGTTTGCTACTTTGGTACGGTATCCAAAAAGTGTCTTTTATAGAGTCGAATTCATTGATAGTTTGATACCATATTTATTAATCGCATTGATCACACCTACTAGTAGAAGAAAGAAAATACTTAGTTGATATAGTATCAATGAATTCGATTATTTCGACTCAATAAAGGACACTTTTTGGACACCTATTCAACCCTCTTTTTTCATTTATGGGTATTTCTTACAAAATCTTTAATGGGCCTCTCCACAGCATCCGTTTTGAAAAATTGGCACACCATAACAACCTATAAATTGACATTAAATAACTTTTTTTTTAAACGGCATTAAAAAGTTTTTAAATATTTATATTGGCACCAAATAGCTTGTTTTGTATTCTTGAAAATTAGAACTACTACAAAAGGTTAACGCCATCCAAGTCCTTCAACTGCTATAGACTAGATACAAACTTCTGAGTCCATTGTATTTTAAACCCTCACGTTTGTCCTCTTTTGTGATTCACATCTTTTACTTTCTTTTTATGACTTGCCTCTTATTTTAGAAAATTCGAGGAACAAATTGAAATACAAATAATAAATTTAAAAAAAAATGTCACAGAATTTAAAAAGAATTCAATTAAAAAATGACCATATTAAGAGAGACATTAGTTGCAATAGCATATTGTCACATGAAAGATCTTAGCACTCAACAAAATATAAATAATATATATGCAGTAATCCAAAAAATGATTAGACCTACACTGATATGAGAAAATTTATATTTAATCATAATTGACTATCTCCTTAATTTTCATGTAAAGGCCCGACTTTTGGAACTTGAAATGAATCTCCCTTTTTTATTTAATTATGGGCTTCTCTTACAAAATCTTTATTGGGCCTCTCCACAGCATGAGTTTTCCCTCATAAATCTATAAGGGAATTTTTCACAAATAGCTACAGTCCGTTTGGATTGGCTAAATAAATAACTTTTTAAAGTGCTGAAAGTTATTTTAAAAATAAGTAGTTATGTGTTTGGATAAAAGTGTTGCAGTTGACAAAAAGTTGTTGATGTGTTTGGCAAAAAAGTGTTGTTAAACACTTTTTTTTTATCAAAATATCTGAAATACCCTTAAAATTGTTAACATAATAAAAACTTGATTAATCTAAGGTTTTTATTTCTAAGAGAAATTAAAACAAAATTAATTTATATTTTAATTCAATTTCAATAACTTAATATTTAAGTTAATTTTAAATGTGCAACTTATTTTAAATTTCAAAAATGTATATTTTGAATAGCTCACATGAAAGAATTTGGGAATTGTTTAAAAGAATTAAGGGTAAAAAAGTAATATACTTAGTCAAAGTACAATGACTTTTAAGTTTAAAAAAAAAGTAGGGGTCACCCTACTTTTAACTTTTGACTTATTTTAAGTTGTTCTTATAATTGTCAAACACTCTCACAAGTTAAAAACTGACTTTTAAGTCAGTTTGACCAACTTAAAAGCTCATTCAAATGGGCACTTAATTAGGCTCCTTAGCTACAGTTTGCCTAATTACATCTTATAACTATAGTTTTAAATTTGGGCTTGTAAAATTATAAATATTTTATTTTGTATTAAGATCCGAACTTACAATTATATTGTTATAGTTTTTCAAATTTGAAGTGAACAATTTACTTTGTAAATATTTTGTTTTGTATTCAGTTTGCATATAGCCTTTAATCTTATTAATTTAACATAATGAACATTGATATTTCAAAAAAAAATAATTGTACTCTTGTGAATTTTACCGTCTTTTCGAAAATTTCTATTCATTTAACATTAATTAGGTTTAGCTTATCACACAAGTAAGTGAAAATATATTGAATTTCTTTTTCAAATACCGTATAGTTGTAAAAAATCGAAAAACCAGAAAAAATAAAATAAACCCGAAAGAATCGACTAAAACCGAAATCGAAAAAACCGACTTTGTGTGGTTTGATTTGGTTTTTAGATTTATAAACTGACATAATTGGTTCAGGTTTTTTTAATGAAAAACCTAACCAAACCGACCTATGTACACCTCTACTTGGACTTTACCCAATCATTGTTTTTAACTCTTGAAATTGAATCCCGTTTGTTACATTTTGTTTAACTCTTAGAATTATAAAAGAAATCACTTTTGGAATATTGATAACACTTGTGCTTAGCTGAAAGTTGGAGAAATTAAGTGATTCTAAACATAAGTCCCTGTGGGTACGATACCCGACTCTTTATAAGAGTCACTTTAATACTTGACCGACCACGTGCACTTGCGTGTGCGATTTGGGCGCAACACAAGCACCAGAGGAAATTAATGACAACTTCGAAAGAGAGAAAGACAAAAGAAAACTGGGCAGGGAAAAATCTGTATTTTTTATAATTATATGTGTATATGATGAAAATATATGTATTTATATATACAATTTTCTCTCGCTTTATACAAACACAATTTATACATTTGTGTTTGTATAAAGTGAGAGAGGCGAGTGAGAGAAGCGAGCGAGATTCTTTGGGGAGAGAAGCGAACGAAAAGATATGTATATATACAGTTTTCTCTCACTTTATACAAATACAAACACATTTTATACATTTGTGTTTGTATAAAAGTGAGAGAGGCGAGGGAGAGACTGCTAGCGAGAAAACGAGAGTGGCGAGTGAGAATTTCAGGGAGGGAGAGAGGCGAATGACAACAATTTGCTACAGGTTATAATTAAATCAAACTATGGTTATAACATTTAATTTGAATTAGTAGTTGTTATTTTATATAATTTTTCCTATAATGTTTCCAATCATTAATGGGTTGCGAGTTCGTAATAAAGCCCAATTTGAGCACCGGGGCCAGTCTATTGGGCCTTATATATGATTCTGCATTCTCAATTTTAACCTCTTATAACATGTATTATGCCTTGTTTTATGAGTTGTTAACTTCACCTATCATGTGTTGTTTCCTATAATTAACGTTTAGATGATTTGGTAACATACTGAGTGTATACAAGTTAATTGATTTCCATGCAATATTAGGTCATTTTATCAACAAACGTGATTAGACAGCTTAATAGAATATATATAAAAAAGTAAACGCGTAGAAATTCTGCACATTTGCGTACCTAACTCATATCAAATATCAAAAGAAGAGGTAAGAAATTGTGTGATAAGTGAAATGACAAATATAAATGGCCATATCAATACTCTCTCCGTTTCATATTACTTGACTCCTACATCATGAGAATTTTATCATGTTTTTTCCTTTCTACCCTCAATATAACTACATAAAACAGTAATAATCAAATTAGAATTTCAAAGTTTCATTGATAAAATAATTAGTTTTGTAAATCAAGTAAAAATGAAGTGATGAATTAAGTAATAAACAAAAGCGTATTGGTCTCCCCAAGGTGGAGTTGACTTTGTCCCTTGAGAGAGTTGGATGGTTATTAGCTGTCTCTTTATATTCAACAATAATATCTCACTAATTGTTTCAGCAATTGCAAAGAATTAGATCAGAAGACGAAGAAATTAAAAAAAAAAAGAAGATGAATCAGAACATGATCTCATTTTTGATCGGAATAGTTGGGGCAACTTTTACGCTTGGAGCATATTCGCAAACATGGATGACTCCAACACAGAGCATAACAACTGGTCTTGTAACTCTCATGTTTGGTCTTCTCGTCCGTGAAGGTTTTATCTCCCTTTAGATCTTTTTATTTTCATTTTTGTTTATGAACATCTATGTTTTTTACTTTGGGGTCTGTAATAAATCATTTCACAGAGCTATATGTCATATGTGGTTGATCGATTACTAATTTTGTTACTTACAGTTTGATTGTGGTTTTTACAAATGTTATTTTAGTTATGTGGTCGGTAGATCAGTAAAGGTTATTGGTAGATTGCGATATAATTCATAGATAGATTTTGGCTCAAAGATTTGAAATAATATTCAAATTAATAATATTTTGAAAATTGATCTATTATTTCAGTTTCAGACTTGAAATAATATCAAATTAATTTCAAGTTTTAAAATTTTTCATTCACAAAACAATGATTATATTTTCACACAACTTCAATTATTTTTTCCCATCATATCTTAACCAAACAACACTCGTGGAAATGAAAGTGAGATGCTAAAATGAAACTTTGGGAGAATGGGCCAATTTATATATCTTGTATAACTCAGGAGGTGCCAATTTGAAAAAGGAACCTACAACTTCAAATTTAAGAACATACTCTCACAATAAACCAAATTAAGGATAACTTGTTTTTGGTATTTTATCTTACATCACATTTATTAGTCAACAAACGTTTCATGGTCCATGACCTACCTAGCTAGTTCCACACATGTTTTACTGTTAAAACACAAGTAACTCATTATCCGCTAAATTGTGTTCAATACTTCCTCTCCTTTTTCCACTAGTTATTGTGATGTATATGTTACCATGATTGTGTCCAGTTGAGAAACCAAGAATTCCTGTTCAAACTTTTAATGTGTATAAACAGTACATTTTGACCTATAGTGTATATTTATTATTACACAGTACACTTGACATTATTGAGAAAAATATTTAAACATGCTTCAATAAATTGATGTTGGATGGCGATAGGATTTTGAGTCATGACAACTAGATATCAGTGCAAGTTTGTTACAAACCTAGCAGCACATGTTTCTGTCGAACAAACTCTTAGCAGTTAACCCATATTCCCTCACATTATATTAATTAGGATTTGGTCTATGATCCAAAACATATCATATGTCCCTAACATCCTGTTGAAGCTCATGAGAGATACTTTCTCCCTGCATATTAAATTACAATTATATATAACCTAATGCTAACATATTAATTAATAACTAGAGACGTGTTTCACAAATAAAAAATGTAAGCAAAGGATATATATATATATAGTCTACCCGTTGTCTCATGCATAGATTCCTTAGTGTTGTCCACAATTGCTGATTTGACATCCACAACAATAGCTATTTCATATGAATTCTGGCATGAGAAAATGAGGCAGATATGTAGCCAAAAATGACTTGCCAGACATGAAGCAGAATTGATCGAGCTTGCCGGCAAGTCATCCTTGGCTGCAATTCAATAACCTTATTCCCTCATGCAAGACTTTAACATGAATAAAACGTGTAGTTTCCCCAAGGAGATCAAATCCAACATTCCCTGTTGCAAATAGAATTAGCGGTTTCCTATTTCATATCATCTAACTCTCATTGGATGGAATGGAATAGAAAGAATAAAGAAGTAACTTTGACAGTGCATGAAACGAATGAGGTTTGAAGCTGCCTCTAGGAGTTGTAGATAAATAATGGATTCTTGTATGGGAAAGGAAATCTAGCAATACATTAATGATAGCTATGGATGATCAGTCAATTTCTATGTAATGCCCAATGGAGAAAAGGGGAAAGTTAGTTTGGAGGGGCTCTTAGGATTTGGATGTGACTAGCCACTGTCCCTATCATCCCCCCCATAACTTGATATAAAGAGACAGTGAATCCAAAAAAATGTTGTACCAACACTTGTCCAAAAGATGTTATACAAGGCAATAAACGCAGTCTGCGGATCCGGCTCCCTACTTGTACCTTTCGGCATGGAGTTAGGTACACAAATTTACTGCTCCATATTTTACCAAGCTGGCCATGAATTTCATTGATTCAGCTTTTGCAGTCTGGTGACCACTGCATTGCCACCCTTACATCTTAGTCATAGTAATGTGAATCCATTTAACTTATATATATATTAAACAAGTACATAATTTATTTATTTTTCCTCCAACACATTTAAAATTATTTATATTGTCATCACATCATACAAATTAAATAATGCATGAGAATCATATCTGTGTCAATTAAGTATGGACAGGCGTTTGGAGCTAATTATGCCACGCCATGTTCAAGTTATTTTAGATATGTAACCCTTTAAATTGATGCAATTTTGTTGCACTTGCACCAGACTAGTTTAACATAAAGACGTAGATATACCACACTAAATATCCATGTTTATTTACCAGACAACTTGACATTCAATTGTTTGGTCACCAAGGACGACAAAAACTTCCTCGTAGTTCCATAGGAACGACCAGATGATTGCATTAATAAATTAGGGAATGTAATCTAAGCAATTGTACATATCTTTTGACAAAAAGAACCATAAGAGCTGTTATCCACCAGCTGCCTATTTAATTTACAGATCCCACTGCCTCCAGACCTGAGAGAAAAAAATGGTTAAGTCAATCGCAATATCCATGGTTCACAGTATACAAACCCACAAAAAAAGAAGCAATTTACTTGGCTTACCTAGTTATAGGATAGAGCCATCTACTATATACTTAGCCGAGCAACATCTCAGCTCAGCTTCGGATTCTTCTACACCATTGATTGTGTTTGTCAAAAATTATTCCCTAACCTTATAACAATTATTGTTCTTCACATGATTCATTAAATTGAACATTATTTCCCAAAAAGGTTGCAATGGCAAATGCATCAGAAGAAAACCTCATTTTAGAATAGTAGGCAAGATGAAAAGAAAGAAGTGCAACCTGAAATTTAGATCTAAATTGGCACATTTTTGAACTATCAACAAGAACAGGTAATTGGCATTGTAACATTCACATCTGAAATAAAACAACCCCTCAAAAAAGGGGGAAATGAAAGCACATGCTTTTTGAAATTGAAAAAAACATTCTTGTCAAATAAATGTAGAGAAAGCGAGAGACCTATAGTGTGCATATATGAGCAAAATCACTTATACCTGATGATTAAGGAAATTATATCTTAGCTTGCACACAAACTAGTACATAGTAAGGATAAGCACATGATTGTAAGCATACTAAAAACTTACCGCCAGATTTACCGCTTACGTACGGTAACTTATTCCTCTCTAGAGACTGTCAGGTCCACAGTGACTGGCAATGAAAATCAGATCAGATAATTTACACTTACTGGTATATATATTATGCATTGTTCAATTACATTCAAAATATATGTCTACAGAAAAATGCAAACAGACCTTTAAGTTGGGTATCCATGACATCCTCTTCAAAACAATCATCAAAAAGTTCGGAAGATGCTTTGAACAACGAATTGATCAGGCAAGAAAATTATAATAGAATATATGTTCTTACGCGGGATGGGAATAAAGGCTACTAAGATCAGAACTCACAACCTACGTAATATGATCACATCTTGAGCAAACATCCAGGGTTATCATAAGCAAACAAGAGAAGATGAAATAAAATTTACTCCCTCCGTTTCATAAAGAATGACCTTGTTTGACTTGGCACGGAGTTTAAGTAAATAAAGAAGACTTTTGAATCTTGTAGTCCTAAATTAAAGTTATGTCAAATGTACAAAATTGCCCTTAATCTTGTGGTCTTAAACATGTCACGTGAAAAGCAAAAAGTAAAATGTTACCAAAAAAGAAAAGAGGTCATTCTTTTTGAAACTGACTAAAAAGGAAAGGAGGTCATTCTTTGTGGAACGGAGGGAGTAAAATTTAAGATACTGTACAATGACTAAGGAACCAGCAAAACTAGACAGAACTGCTCGAGGACAACAGGTCTAACATCTAACTTGATTAAATAAGCAAATCCCACAATAATTCATCCAAATTAAAATTGAACTGAAAAAAGGTATACCAAGACAGGCTGATATTTATGTGTTTATTCATTTGTAATACAACCACACAAAGGGAAGAAGGATAAAGGCGTGCTGTGCTGGCTACACAGGTTCTTGGGACCACAAGATTTGAGCTTGTAAGTGAATGATGTCAGGACCTGGCAAATTTCAATACTAGGTAAAATCTTCAGTTATGGTCCTCCTAAGGAAAAGCATCAAGGTAGGCCAAAGTTTCCAAATCCTCATTTATCTGGTCTTCTGGTTTAGGCGCAAGGGAGGCAATAGGCTGGCTTCAGGCTTCATATATCTCAGCTGTTTTGTTGGGAGGGAAGGAAGCAAAAGGAAAACAACAGCATTAGTTTCAATATCAGGAGAGAGGCTAGGTCATCAACCAAAATGTGAACTTTAATACTTTAGTACAAGCTGAGCTAGCTACGAAATTTTGGCAAATCAAATGAAAGAAGCAATGCATGCAAAGAGGGGATCCACGAGCTACCTGCAGTCCAGTTACACACTCTAGTAACCATAACTTTTTCTCCGGGAAGCAGGGTCTTGCCCCGATGACCTGGCAGCAGTAGCTTAACATGTGAATAATAAGAACAAGAAATTGTAACTCTCGTTTTCTAAATTTGGAGCAACTATAATTAGATAAGCTACACAAAAACTCATGTGCAGCAGATGGAGAATGGCAAAACCACAAGTGCTAGTTAATGTCTGAAGGTCAGACATGAACATTCAAGATACAAACACGTGATCAAAACAGTTAGCAGCTAAAAACAGAATTAAAAGCAAACAAAAGTTTAACCGAACAGCTCATGCTGGTTTTTCTTTAAAAAACGTTTTACTTTTTATTTTATTTTATATAATATTGGACTGCAATGAACTTAAATAGAGCGAAATGGACAACAAGGATTCCTATAGCCAACCCCAACTTGCTTGGGATTGAGGCCTAGTTGTATATTTAAGAGAACTGGCTGGTGGCCGGTACAATCACACCAAGACAAAACAACCAAATTCAGGACAAGGTGGAACGCCCAGAACAACTTACCTAGAACCACCAGAACGCCCAAGGGAATATCCTTCATAAGCTCCATATCCTATGCTGCTACTCTGCTGATGGAATTAGAAATTAACAACAAAGGATGCACATATATTCGAGAAAATATACATAGCAAAGGAAGTTAATGAATTCCCACAAAATCTTCATAAATTCTGCTCCTCAAGCAATGAAACCCTATGTTACCTGGATACCACTGTAACTTCCATAACCATCAGCACGTGGAAGATCAGTCGTACCACCATACCCAGCTGAGTAAGAATGTCCATGTCTTCTAGAGTCCCTACTTTCATGTTTCAAGGTATCTGAACCTGTAGTCATGGGGAGGTAGGGAAGAACTGGCACAAAGGCAGATGCAGCACCCTCTCTTTCAAAAAGGTTTGCCCTCAAACGTGAAGTTACTTGTATGAGTGCATCCTTTACAACATCAAGTTCTCCTGAGATCTGATATGTTTGGAAGCATATAGATGAGGTCAGTTGAGCAAATAACAAGCATATCACAAGTAACCAGAGAATTTAACAGGATACTCCTGCATAGATAAGAAGCATAAGGAAATGCTAATAAGATCTAAAACGAAAAACAAAAACTATCCTAAGAGTCTTAAATAGGCAACCCCATCTTTTCGTATTGTTTGATTGATCTTTCCCTGTTTCTTTTCTCCTTCCTGGGAGATTGCTTTCGCAAATAGAGTACGGCAGAAGAACACAAAATCAAAATAACTATGAAAGAATAATTGAATGATGCAGCCTGTGGAGCACAGGTTACATTCACACCAGACCCTTCCTAAAACTTAATCGAAGACATTTTAATTCAATTAATATTGATCTAAAGAAAACAGATATATATGGCTCCTCAATATGTCTATATCCAAAATTCAAGAATCCACATTCCTATGTCATACTCGTACTCCAAAAGCTGAGTACAGGAAGAAACCAGCAACCTTTTTTCTTTCAAAGAGAGAGTAGGAGATAAATTTTGGTGCATTTAAGCTTTACAACTCCTATCAGTATGCTTACCTGCACCATCTCATCATCTTCAGCAGCAACCTTTGGGAGGCCTTCTTTGGAGAGTATACGGATATTAGCTTTCGTAATTTTCCTCATCTCATTGATTATGGTGCCTCCTTTTCCAATAAGACAGCCTATTCGAGATGTTGGGACCAGCAATCTCGTGGTTAATGGTGTAAGACCAGAATCTTTATCAACTTTCTCACTGCACCTTGGTTGCAAGCGCAATGCTGCTTCAACAGTAGGAGAATATGTGTCCTCAAAAAACTGAAAAAAACAAGCATGAAAATAAATCTTTATCTTGGACAAACACCCTCAACCTGTACACTCCAATGCTAAACATCAGAAGAAACAGAAAATACCTCTTTCACAGAAATTGAAATCACGCAATCATCACCTTCAGCAGCAAAACTATCTACTTTGATTGCTGCACCAGATTCCTGTCTAATTTGATTGATTATGACACCACCTTTACCAATAACACCACCAATATTTGCTGTAGGACACAGCAAACAGATAGAAAATTCCTTTGAAGATGACTCATTCCTTGGAGCAGAGTAAAAAGACCTTGATAAGTCCCCACTCTCTCCTTTGTATCCCCTATAAGACCCCATTAATGAGGCCATGCCTACAATTGGAGCACCAGCAGTATGACCTACAAGTGAACTCGAAGAGTAGATATTTGGTGCAGCAGAAGCAAGCAAGTTCTGAGAACGAGATGGATTCTTATGAAGACGCGTTGCTATTTCATAAAGAGCCTTCTTCACTACAGTGGCTTCACCAGATATCTGAAACCCAATTAAATCACAGAGTACTGAAGTCAGATGTGACAAAAAAAATTCAAGTTTCAACCGCCCTATATGCAAGTAAGATTGCAATTGAAACCATAGCGTGAAGTGTGAACACACAACAATTATCGGTAACACGGTCCAAATGTTTATAGATAATGACGCTTGAGCCATAAGAATTTCTTTTCAAGAAGTAGAGTACAATTTGCATAATTCTTTACATAACAAATCAGACGAGGGACCACCAAAAAGAACAGTAAATGAATAGCTGATTAAGAAATTGTGTAACTTCATTTTACTAATTACCATTAAGGGGAAAAAAAGAGGAGCAACAACTTCATAAATGAACCAGCAGAGCAGCGATTGATCAAATTTACTTAGCAAGACAATTAAATGAAATAGCCTAATGAAATTTAATGGTAAAGAAGTACCAAACTGGGAGAACAACACTGTGATACAGACAGAGAAAGGGAAAATCAAAAAGGATATGATCCTCCAGTTACCTGCAAAAGTTCATCCGAGCTCAATGCACATGCAGGCAAATGGTTATCTTTCAATATACGAATCTGAGCACCACTTTCACTACGAATGTTCTGTACTATCTGACCCCCTTTCCCAATAACACATCCAATCTGATCTGAAGGTACTAGAAGCCTAATGGTAACCTGGGGGGCATTCTCAGAATCCTCATCAATTGTCTCGCTAACAATTTTCTCATGGACTTTAAAAAGTGCATCCTGGGCAGGACAAATACAATTTTCAGAGCCATCAAAGTTGTTTGTTTCCTCACTTGCGCTGTAGATAGTGACAACACGTTCCTCACAGTCAGGCACAGTCTCACCAATCCTGATTTTAGATTTAGTGTCCACCCTTAATTGCTTAACAATCTCACCTCCCCTGCCGATAATACTTCCAATCTTCTTTCCAGCGCATAAGTACCGATAAACTGTGTCGTCAGGACCGATTGAGAAAAGGTCCTTATCAGAGCCAGTATTTCTCCTTTTATTTCTCCCATTGTCAGCATAATCAGACTGTGAATGGGAGCGTTTCCCATAGCTATTTCGTTGACCAGCCATCAGGAAATACTCTGCTTATCATACAAAGATTGCAACAAAGTAAAAAGATTATGTTTACAAAGTTGTTGTACTATACAACATTTGATCTTCAACAATTTATTGCCAGAGACAGAATCTGAAGACATATCTATTCAACAATCTTGAATTACATTGATATCACTCACATGTTAAACATGTAGCTATATGCTAAGTGCTAACTATAGCAACCTCGAGCTATCAATTCCAGATTAGCAGGATTTCCTGTTATAATCCTGACGATACATGAATCACTACAATTCCATGAACAAAGAAACATGCATGCACGGATAACAAATCGTGGCAGACCTGAAATTGGAATTCAGGTCCACAAATTGAATCTATATGATATTATTGTCTATTGCAATTAAATGCACTATAAATTTATAGCATAAGAATTGCAAAATTCAACTATCTGAAGGAATCATACTGGATCCGACAGATCTGAAATTCAATACTCTATGAATGTTAAAGATGCGTGAGTGTCAATTCTCAATGCACGTATCTGTATAATCGTAAATTCAAAACATGAATACTGTTCTGTGGATTCAATTACCTGCTAATAATGTATCTGCACAAGTTGTCGATTCCAATCCGTTAAACACAGCACGTATTTTGCTGCAGTTGTTGATTAATAGGCAAGGGTTTTGAGTTTTGACCGATCACGCTCCATCGCTCCTGCTGGAAATCGCCGTTATTTTCCGCTTTCACTTCTTAGTACGAAACGAATTATTTTCTGCTTCACTACAAACCAAACTAATACTCTCACTAGTTTTCATTTTTAATCGGTTCCAAAAAATATTTTTTTATATTCAGTACTAATAAATAGTACAGTAATAATTTAGTTTTAAAATACTTATTTTACCTTAATGAAATAATTTATGTTTACACACATATTTATCACCTATTTTATCAAGCTTCAAAAGATTTTTTTTAAAAAAACTTTTTGTCAAGTCAAGCTAATTCATATAAAAAATTACTAGTTTTGTAACCATTCCTTTTAATTGTATTTTTTTAAAAAAAACTTTTTGTCAAGTCAAGCTAATTCATATAAAAAATTACTAGTTTTGTAACCATTCCTTTTAATTGTCCACTGAATATAATTGGTTCAAACCATCTTTTATTTTTTTTCTAAAAATTAAATAAATTTCTTTCATGATCACACTTGTTTTAATATTAATAAATATTCTCTCATTTATATTCGTTTGATTTATTTTGAATTGACACGAAATTTAAGAATATTCATTAATCTTGTGGTCTTAAACATGTCATGTAGAAAATTAAAACGAAAGAGTTGCTAAAAGAAGAAATTTATAGGAATAATATTTTTTTACATCATTTTAAAATATATAATAGAATATTTTATGTTATTAATTATTATAATTTATATTATTTTAACGCAACTTTTAAATATATAACATAATAAAAAAATATAACAAATAAAATATATTTAAAAAAAAAATACACACAAAACTCAAGCATCGCATGTTAATGAAGAGTTGTGTGCTTGTAACTACTTCTACTATACTAGATATAGGACCCCGTGCCAGCACGGGGCCCAATATATATATTTTTTTAATTTTAATTTATGTCATATTATGGAATTTGAGAAGTTATTGAAATTTTTTATATGATTTTAAAAATATTTTAAATTTTTACTTATTGTGATTTGTAGTACTTTTTTTAA
>NW_006238930.1:1986375-2044255 GCF_000226075.1 Solanum tuberosum
AGGGAAAAGGGTCAAAAATACCCCTCAACTTTGGTTTATTAGTTGACTATACCCCTGCCGTTAAAACAAAGTTATTTATGCCCTTGCCGTTACCAATTTCACCATTTATACCCCTCAATGGACGGAAATCCCCAAATTGACTCAAATTAACCGATTTTACTTAAATTACCCAATTCTAACCCGATCCGACCCGACCCACTTAATAATATAACCCATTTTTGTTCTATCTTGTTCATCTTCATCTTTAATGTTGGGTTCCTTTTCAAAAACAAGCTGTAAACAATACATTTGAAAACACCCATCAAACAATTAGCAAAAACCACCTGCTCCATCCACAAACTCCAGCAAAGAGAGACCGCCGCCAGTCCCCTCCTTTTTCCCCTTTTACGTTTCGCCGCCAGTCCCCTCCCTTTTCCCCTTTTACATTTTCTTCTATTGTATGTGTTTTTGGCTCCAACTCCGGTGAACAATGACCATGAACTTCGGCGAGGCTCTGCAAATCAACAGCCACCACAACCTCTCTCTCAACGCCAAAATACAGCAAACCCATTTCTCGAACCAGTTAACAACACCAACACAGCTCCACGATCGAGCTTCACCCCCCATTTTCCGATGACCCTCTATTTTCTTTCCATTCTTATATTTTATGATGATTTATTTTTCTTTTACATTTTTCACTCTATTCTCTGTGTTTCAGATTTGGTTAGGGAGTTCAAGCTCCAATAATTTTTCATTCATATTCGTTGTTCAAGTTTGTGTGTGCTATTACACTTTGTTGTTGATTATTTTAATTTTTGGTTTGATATTATTGTATTTTTGGGCACTGTTACAGCTTTTGCTTGTTAATTTGTTATTATGTTGGACCTTTTTTTATTAATTTTAAAGTTGAAGATTAACAGAAATGAAGATGAACAAAAATGGGTTTATATTATTTGGTGGTTCGGGTCGGGTTGGATCGGGTTAAAATTGGGTAATTTAAGTAAAATTGGTAATTTGAGTCAATTTGGGGATTTCCGTCCATTGAGGGGTATAAATGGTGAAATTGGTAACGGCAAGGGCATAAATAACTTTGTTTTAACGGCAGGGGTATAGTCAACTAATAAACCAAAGTTGAGGGGTATTTTTGACCCTTTTCCCTATTTTTTAATTAATATTTTTTAAAACGAGCAAAGTTTATATTTCTTTAAAAGTAAATTCAATTGCTTAGATTATTCGATAAGTTGGTTATATATGTTTTTTTTTTAAATTATTGAGCATTTTTTTTTTTTAAAAATAACTACGATATGATGGCATAAAATTTAAAAAAGCTCATTTCTTCCCTTACATCGTGTTATTAGTCATTATTAATGTATTGACTATTGTAATTGAGAAAAATATGAACTCTAAAATGTTATTTGCTCATTTCACAAAATTGTCTAAATATAGGCAAGAGAATATTTTTGTTTGAATAATGAAGTGCACGATAGGAGTAAAAAATATGTTCTTATGAAATTAATTTAAAGATTCATAAATTACAAAAAAAGAAAAGAAAAGGAAATTGATGGATTTTTTTAGAGAAAAGATTTAGTATATGGTTAATTACTCTTTTAAGTTGAAGGGATTGCAAAAATCAATATACATATACACGTGACAACAGGTAATTTTTGTTGGAGTCCCAAAGAAAGGAAGCAGTACTCAAAGTCCGTTAAAAAATAGCCCGACGGTGGGAATCGTAACCCTAATCGGCCGATGTCAACATCCGGGCAACAGCAGTTCCGGTACACGCAGACACCGTCGAAAGTTCTTCACCTCCGGAATCTCCCATGGGATTGCAGCGATGAAGAGCTAGTAGAGCTTTGCAAGCCCTTTGGTAAAATTGTCAATACAAAGTGCAACGTCGGGGCCAATCGCAACCAAGCGTTTGTCGAATTTGTAAGTTATTTTTCATTTGATTATCACGATTGATTGTCTTAAGAGGTACAAACGATGGACATCCGTTTTTAGATTTCTTTATTGCGGCTAAATGTGTGTAGCTAGAGTTCAATTATTAATTGTATCCACTGTTCAAGCTCTCTCAGTTCTTATTGTTCGTTCATGGAAGCTATGCCCCATGGGTAACTCATTTTGAATGATTAGGAGATGGCTGGGTTCTTGAAGTTAGGATATATCAGTTCAAACCCCAAAACATTGTGTGTGAGTAGACAATCCTATAGCCAGGCAAGTTCCTCGGAGTTTGTACTTGTAGGAATACCCTGCCCCAGCCAGTAAATTAGTTGAGGTGTGCTCAAACTGGCTCTGGAATGATTTGGAGCTGTCATAATAAATTTGTAAATTAGAATATTAGGAGCTTCCATAATGAATTTATAAATTATAATTGTAGAATAATTAACTGCTGAAATAGGTTAGTTACATTCGTGGGTTTCATTCTAAAGCAATTCTTTTGTATATACGCCTTTCCCTTATGAGTGCGTTAACATGACATTTATTATTACCCTCTAATGTGCATATTTGTCAACTGCAGGCTGACCTTAATCAGGCAATCAACATGGTTTCATATTATGCTTCATCTTCAGAGCCTGCTCAAGTTCGTGGCAAGACGGTGTACATTCAGTATTCTAACAGGAATGAAATTGTCAATAATAAGAGTCCCGGAGATGTTCCAGGAAATGTTTTGCTGGTGACTATCGAGGGTGTTGAAGCTGGTGATGTCAGTATCGATGTCATTCATTTGGTAAGTGTCTTGTTGCTTTCTCTCCTCTTTATAGAGGAAATATTTCCAAGTAAGCTAATTCAGGCCTTATGGACTGTTCAGAAGTCGTGCCTTATGAAGAGTTAAGTATTCATCCAATAATCCTTAATAGCATTTTGAACACAGCACGATTCCCTAAGAATTTAGCATTTTAATACAAGTCCCAAAAAAAAGGAAAAAAACACAACTAGTGGACTTCTATGAAGAATATTCTTATGTTGCTTTGTGTTAAAATATATTTTCTCTTATCTTTTCTCGTTTTAAAATACATTTTCTCTAGCATAGCATATTGTTCTTGGGACATTATTTTAGTTTCTTGGAACCTTTACTGCTTTCTGTAGCCCGAAACCCTGGCTATGGTTCAGATTTTAGAAGAGCTCAATCTTACTAATTATTTCACTTTCATCGCATATAACAACATTAGATGACGGCAGTGTTAACTAAAGTTGATTGAATCACAGATGGTCATTATTTAAGATCTTTTGTTGGAGACATTCTGGATATGTAATCATGTCGGTCATAAACCTTTCTATGGCTTGCATATACAGGTGTTACTCTGCACTCACAATCTAGTTCCTTTGTGTTTCTTCTTCAATGTGTTTTGGGAAACATAGTACACGTTGATTGTCCTTTATTACCTTTCTCTGTCTGATTTGCTTTTAACGGGCCAAAACCCATTTCAGGTATTTTCAGCCTTTGGCTTTGTTCAAAAGATCGCTACTTTTGAGAAGGCTGCAGGTTTTCAGGTCTGTATGTCTGTGGACCAATGAGTTTTGGCTTTTTCTTAGTTTTGGCAGAGTGCTAATGAGTTTCTGTTACATTTTGACAGGCATTGATTCAATTTAGTGATGTTGGGACAGCATCTGCTGCTAGAGAGGCATTGGATGGGAGAAGTATACCAAAGTATGGCTAGTCCATTGTTTGAACATACCTTGGATTTATTCAACTTGCTTCCCACTTTACGTTTGATCAACTAGTGTACTTGCTCGCGCAAAGCGCGGTCATAAAATTTATGACAGAAAGCATATGCGGAGAGCATTTTAGAATAAATATATGAAAATAACTCAATTTAACAGTATATGTGAAGAATAACAGAAAAGAGAACAAATATCAAGTTAAGAATCTGGAGGATGTAACCCTAGAATGTTTTTGCCTTTTCTTCTTCTAAGGCATTGCTTGTATTTATCTTTCAATATGAATTATTGACACTTATATTTTCAAAAAGTTGATATTATTTTTGTTTTGCTCGAGTACCTTGTGTCTATAATCCAAGGAAATGGGTGACTGATGATGAGGTTACACATCATATTAGAGTAGAGTAGAGTAGATGAAACAGAGGCTCACATTCGGTGTCATGTGTGATAAGAATGTGCTGCCAAGGGTGTGGCCTAGTGGTCAATGGAGTGGTTGAGAGCCACGAGGTCTCAGATTCAAATCCCAATCCCAGTAGAGACAAAAACACTAGGCGATTCTTTCCATCTGTCCTAACCTTGGTGGTAGCTTTGGTGGTAGGAGGTGATAGGTATCCCGTGGAATTAGTCGAGGTGCGCGAAAGCTGGCTTGGACACCACGGCCATAAAAAATTAATAATAAGTGGAATGACAAAAAAGGGAAATAATGAATCCATATCCTATAAAAAGAAACATCCCAACTTTAGGAATTTAGTTAAAAAGGCCAAGAAGTCCCTTTTTTTAAGCTGGCAGGAGTACTTTAAGGCTATTTTGGGTAAATCAAAAGTGGGTACCATGCTTACCTGCTATCTTCCTATATATAGAGAGATGGCCTTTAAGCAATAATGGGAATTCTAGTAAAGAATTGTTTCTTTTTAAAAAATAATAATTAATAAACCTTTAACTAGGTAGAATAATTTTAAACAACAAAGTAACTGTAAGAGTTAATGTTGTTAAATGTCTGTACACAATTATAGATTTATTGATAGAGTGAATTTTATTTTTCAACAAATATTTTGAGGGTAAAATAAGAGAAGTCAAAAAATTGACAAAAAAGATAAAAACCAATAGGCGAGGTGCCACATCACCTACTTAATACCTCGCTTTATTATACAGATAGATTTTTGGGGTATAATCCTAACTTTATTTTTTATCACAGGTACCTTCTTCCAGAACATGTTAATCATTGTCACTTGCGCATCTCATATTCAGCACACACGGATCTTAATATCAAGTTTCAATCTCATCGAAGCAGGTAGCACAGATTTACCTAGACAGCTTTTTGTATCTCTGACTTTGTTTCTTTATATTCTTATTGTTATTGCTATACTTGCTTGCATTTTTCTTTGCTAATTTTATCATTATCTGCTTTTGATTTACAGTTGAGGTGTTTTCTAATTTTTTATGCTTCTTGTCATCTAGGGTTTAGTGAAGCTCGGCAGCTAAAACACAGATGTGTTTGTCATGGCCTCGTAGTAATTTTCTTGATCTCATAATAGTGGTTAACAACATTCTTCTCATTTCTCATTTTAGATGACCATGTGAAGATCCTTGTTTTTATACTGAGTTCATGGTTTGGAGAATGCTTGTCTATTGTTGTAGGGATCACCTACTGTGTATTCATTTCAAATACGTTAGATGAGTATATTTGCCCTTGGTAAAGAAGTATGAATGGATGAATGTTGACTTTTATTTGTATCTGGCATCACTTATCGTGGGGATCTAGTTAGAAAACAAAAAACACGGGATATAAGTTAGACGAGTATATTTGCCTTTGGTTAAGAACCTCTGTGACGTTTATGTGTGATCCCGGTGACTCTTCCAGTATCAAACCCTAGTTATCACTGTAGTGTCACATCTACTTACCGGTGCATTGGAAGGTATGTAGGAAAACTGATGGGGAAAACTATTAGGTTGATATAGGGATAAGAGTGAGAGTTTAGAGAATATAGTTTTAGTGAACTCCTAATTTCTGTAAATTGTAATCTATTTGTCCATTTTATATGACATTTATTCCATTCTTTGATGGCTTAAATGTTTGGGCTTGGGACTTCCATGTTGGAGGTCTCAAGTTCGAAACCCCTTACCAGCGAAAGCAAGGGGTTTGCCTTCTGGGTCGAGCTCGTCGCACCGGACTTGCCTAGTGCGGGTTACCTCTCCTATGTGGTTTGCGAGCTATTGCATAGGAGCAGGGAAACTGATGGGGAAAACTATTAGGTTGATATAGGGATAAGAGTGAGAGTTTAGAGAATATAGTTTTAGTGAACTCCTAATTTCTGTAAATTGTAATCTATTTGTCCATTTTATATGACATTTATTCCATTCTTTGATGGCTTAAATGTTTGGGCTTGGGACTTCCATGTTGGAGGTCTCAAGTTCGAAACCCCTTACCAGCGAAAGCAAGGGGTTTGCCTTCTGGGTCGAGCTCGTCGCACCGGACTTGCCTAGTGCGGGTTACCTCTCCTATGTGGTTTGCGAGCTATTGCATAGGAGCAGGGGCACCCAAAGGATAGTGGCTGCGGGTTTCCCTTGTCATCAAAAATAAATAAATATAACTCTCCCACCTTTCAATAATTAGTATCATAAACTATTCAAAGTTTAAACTTTGATATGATATTATGTCTATAAGTCTTAACTTTTCAACCACTATAATAGTTTAGTTCACTATCACTAATATTATATATAATTCAAATTAACATCTTTATTTTCTTTACAAGTCAAGCATCATCATATAAGAAGGCATGGAGGGAGAATTATTTAGTGTTGGAGTGAAACCAGTCCAATAGAGCTGATTGAATATAGATGATTCACCAGCTAATTTGGAATTGATGCATAGTTGATTGATTGATTGATTTCGAGTTTTTCATCTCAATAGTCATATGAACTGAGCTTTTAGGGGGTGGGATGGGGTAGGATCTTATTTTTGTAGTTATTTTGTGGTATAGTTGCTGTGGTGATTCCATAACGGTGATCTTTGTTTAATAGCAGTGTTTTTGCACTTATCATTGCCTTCAAGATATTTAATGTGTCTATAATTGAACTTTTTGGGGAAATATGTATTTCAGGGTTATATAATTTAGTCGATCTGATATTCATAGAAGCTTACATCAGTTTGATTCACATTTAGTTCCTTCTTTTATTGTATAGGGACTACACAAACCCTTATCTCCCAGTAAATCCTACTGCAATGGAGGGGGTTCTTCAGGTATGTTCCTTTCCTCATTTTATTTGTTGTCATCCTTGTATCGGAAAAGTCCTCACAAGGTCTGTATTCAGCCTGTTGTAGGTCCAGATGGAAAGAAAAAGGAACCCGAGAGTAATGTGCTTTTTGCCTCTTTAGAAAATATGCAGTATGCTGTTACCGTCGATGTCCTTAACACGGTATTTTCTCCCGTGTCATTTCATTGATGCCCATTATGGTAATTGTGTAGTCATTCATTTATACTCTGCTATTGTTATATTCTGCCCGGAAACAGGTTTTCTCTGCATTTGGTACTGTTCAGAAGATCGCTATATTTGAGAAGAATGGTCAAACCCAGGCATTAATTCAGTATCCTGGTATGTATGGATTGTGGGTGCTGTTCTTTGGTAGTTTAATTAACTACCCGTGTATACTTAGTCTAGGCTTTAAGGTTTATGGTGGCTTCTTTATTTTCTTCATCTCTTCTTTTACGCTTTCCTCACCCCAATTTGAGTTACTTGAAAGAAAACAAGAAAATAATGTGGAAATAAAAATATGAAGGATAGAGATATGCAAAATGAAGTGCTAAGAAGTAAGGACCCTGGGACTGTCTTAACTCTTAACCCATGCCTATCGATGTGTTTTTTTATAAGGTATGCCTATCGCTGTGTTAATAGGCCATGTAATGCTAATACTATGGTTTGCTGTGTATTAGTTGTATACCTTATAATACTGAATAGGGTAAAAATCCTACAAAACATAGGATTAAATAATATCATGATTAATACATTTTACATGTATGAATCTAATACAACCTTCCAAATCACTCCTAGTTGATCTTAGTATTCAAAAATTAGCTGATTAATGTTAGTTCTGATACAAATATAGTCAATTCAAAAACTTAGATAACAAAGTTATCTAGATCTCGAAGAAATTAGAGATAAATAATTAATATAAAACTAATTACCTACTTTACTTTACTTTAATAAAAATCCAAAGATATCAAGTTAAGTATTAATCTTACATCCAAAAAAATGTTTCCGGTAAGGTTGCAATACAAATTCATAGTCACCTCACCACACACAAATGTGTAAAAAGAAGAAACATCTCTCAAATAATATTCTCAAAAATATCAAAATCCACTCCTTTATATAGGGGAAAACTATTCAAAGTAATATGAGATCTAAATTCTACTTTTATGAAAATACTAAAATACTAAAACCTAACTAGAAAACTTTTGAACTAGGAAAGCACGTTAAATAATGCCGAACTTCTTCCCTAACAAAATAAGGAAAAAGTTGCCGAACTTTTAAGCATTTGGACGTGACTTCTCCGTCCATTTTGGATGAGGATTTAAGCTCACTTTTGGGCAGAATTTTCAGCCCTATGTGGGCTTGGTTTTAATTTTTGGGGCTCATATTGGCCCTAATCTTCCTCGTCTTGGGCTTGGACGTGGATCATGGAATATGTGTAGCACCGAGCCCATTCTTCTTTGCAATTCTTGGCCTCATTCTTGTGCTCTTCTTCCACAATAAACATCTTGATTTTCATTGAAGGTCGTCAATCTTTAATGGAAGTATGTGGCCATTGGTTTGGTCTTGAGAAATATGTGTGAGGGCAGCAAGGAGTTATACTTGAACAACTGGCTAGCTTCAGAGAATGATTCTATTAACATTCCCATATACAAATACACTGCCAAACCTTCATCATCCTGCATGGATGTACATGATCTATTTTGCATTAGAATCATTTATGTGAATACCCGTATTTTCAATCACCTCATGTTTAAGTAGATCAGGTTTCCTGCAGAATGCACAACGACCAACTTATACTGAATATGATTTTGGATGTCAGGATACTCTAAAGCCTTAAAAATTAGCCAGAACTCCCAATAAATGGTCTCTATAAATGTGTTTCAAGTATTTTCCAAGGAAATTCATGCATCGTTGTTTCGGTCTTCTAATGGATAATTTGATCCATTCGCCCAAGGGTGTGGCACAACAGTCGATGTGGGTGAAAACTATGGGGGACCAAAGTTCAAATTATGATATAGACAAAAAGAAAATGCTTCAGTAGACAATTTATTCTCTTCTGAGTTCTGCCCAAGCCTTGGTGGACAAAATTACTCAATAATTGTATTTTTGGGAGGTAATAGGTGCCTGCTTAAATAATCAGAACCCGTGATTTTCGACACAGTATGGATATATATGTAAAAAATCTACTAAAATACTACTAACATATATCAAACCTGAACCCATAACTTTAATAGTACAATGAGTTCAATGCAAAATTGAACCTAGTAAGTGTAAATCTTGGATCAACCTATAGAAATAGTTGAGGTGCGCGAAAGCTGAACCAAATATTACTGTTATATAGTTAGAAAAAATAGTAGTGCACATTCTGCTATCTTACACTAGGCATTAACAGATGGGTTTGTAAACATATCATCCTGTTTATCATCTCCAAGTGCACATTCCACTATCTTTTTTCCTTTTTTTCCATGTCATCCTTTTCAATGACGTTGAACCTATTGGAACATAAGGTGTTGATGGATCAGTTTTACTGCAGATGTAACAATTGCAGCTGCTGCAAAGGACGCTTTAGAGGGACACTGCATATATGATGGTGGCTATTGTAAGCTTCATCTATCATATTCTCGTCATACTGATCTGAATGTACAGGTATAGATATGTGCTTTTGAGTTGGTTTCGAAGGGAAAAATGATGTCTAAATAAATAAAGAGTCGACACCATATTTTAAGATTCTATTACTGAAAGTATGCTTCTTGACACTTGTTCCTTCCTGCATCTTTTTCATTAGACCTCTTAGCTTGAATTAATTATTCAATTGTGTCGAAGCAGGCATACAGTGACAAAAGTAGAGACTACACAGTTCCAGAATCAAGTTTGCTTGCGATGCAACAAGCATCTGCAGTCCATGCCACACCACCTGTTTGGCATAATCCTCAGTCTGGTCCAGTACAGTCATCAGCTGGCTATGCCACTACTGGTACTGTTCCTGGCCAAGCACCACCTGCATGGAATCCAAATTTGCAGGGTGGAGGATCAACCTTTCCATCGGCTCCTACTGGATATCCTGGTCATTCATATGCTCCACCAGCTCCTGCTTATGCAACTGCAGTACATCCTCCTGGATCGTCACAGCAGACCAATCACATTTCTACTGGTAGTCGACCTTTTAGTGTAAGTCAGCCTTTTCAGCCATCAACCATGCCGCCTGGAGGTGTTCCTCCTCCTGGGCATGCACCTTATCATGGTTAATAGGCTCTCTTGGGAACATCGAAGCTGTTATTAATTTACGCTGGCTTAGGGGTACTTGTTCACTGTCGGCGTGGGTTTGTGATGTCAGCTGTATACCTTCACATTCTCTTCTTTCTTGAACTGCTCTTAAATTTTAGTTTTTGGCCTTCTTGATGAATTGAACTAATGTTTGATCTGAGAGTGGAAAAGATTCATCTGTATAATGAGTTGTTTAGTAACAATGGTTTTTCTTATTGACATTAGCATTGTTATTCTTATTATGCTATTAAGCTGGCCAAATTATGCGGAGTTACATGAAACAAAAATGATGAATTTACGGGGATAACAGCTGCTACCTGATTTGCCCTCAAAAGGATTTTTCAATATTATCACAACACTCTCCAAATTATTTGTTTTATTGTGTTATTTGATTGTTTGATGTCTACTTAACATATATAATAAGGACAAGTAGTCATGTCGATTCATATTATAGAAGAATCCATGAAATTGATAACGGAAAGAAAATGGAAAAGTGAGTCGTTTGTTTTCTTCATATGCTCGTAATCATGCAGCATTGTCCGCATAATTTTTGTAATCGAGTCAACACTCGAAAAAGTAAATAATTTATGCCAAATATTTATTATCTATATTTATAAGTGAAAAAAGAATTAAAAACGAAATGATATCCCGTGATACATCATGTCAAACAGGACATATTACATCTGAAGTGGACATCTCCCCCTAGAGGCACATGAGAGATGAACTTGTGCTACCCAAAAAAGAACAAATTCTAAATTTTCACGTCTTATTTTGCTTCTCCATTTTGTTTACTATTTTACAATCTTCATTTGGAAAATCTACCCATAAAATATACGACTCATACCGATTTTATTTTAGAAACACACAAAAATAAAAACCTTTTTCATCAAATGGCTTACATAAACATGAAATTGAAATTGACCCATGGTTAAATTCCTGTATGATATATGTAGGTGTCATAGAAATCATGTGTTTATGTTACTATCGTAGTCATGTCTGCTAACATCTTTAGTTTGTGTTGGACAAG
Organism: Solanum tuberosum; assembly: GCF_000226075.1. Lineage (NCBI taxonomy): Eukaryota > Viridiplantae > Streptophyta > Magnoliopsida > Solanales > Solanaceae > Solanum > Solanum tuberosum. Next base: position 1,997,561 of record NW_006238930.1, read on the forward strand.
TGAATCTATATTTAGATATTTTCAACCATTGGATCAGTTGTCATATAAGACTCATTAACTCCTCATGTGCGTATGTAAACTATGTGGGGTGGGGGGGAGTGTCAGCTGTCTATCAATTTTAATACTAGTGATCGAATATGGACCACCACACCCTTTTGTTTCAACAATGAATTAATTTTATTTTTGCTAGCTAGTACAACTTCTTGATATAACTCTGCAACTACTTAGTACTTATACATGTTGTTGCTTCATCTACGTGCTGGTTGGTACCTTAACCACATTCAGTTTTTATGGCCCCTCTTATCTTTCTCCCTATTTTTTCATTCTTTTTATCAGCCGACAATTTTCTCTTTCGGTTTTCATCTTCAAATACATATAAAACACATGCCAAATAATATCAAAATTCTATTTACCGATCAAATTATCAAAAAATAATGCTAACTATGAGAGATCAAGTAATGGATTAGCTATAAAATTCATAACAAAATCCTACACTTTCTTTTTTAAAGTTAAGGCATCTAACCATCTCATCAAAAAACTAAATTGATTAGAGAGAGGGTAAAACCTTATCTGAATCTGGTATTTCTACTGCACCAATAAATGCATAACACGTGTTTAATGTATAGTCGATTATTATCACTCAATCATGATTAATTAATACTATATATTCTTACCCGGTGATAAGTTGATATGATTAATATATAGTATTGCTATATTTTTAACATGGTTCAAGCGTAGCGTTAGAGAATTGAGCATAAATGGTAAAAAGGGGTTGGAATTCAGCGTGATATTAAATGGCATCATTAAATAGTTGTAACATATAATGGACTACAACTCTAAATTGTGGAGCCTTAAAAACTATCGCCAAACATATACAGGGATGTTCTCAAGTATGGTAGTGAATTAAGAGCTACTTGAAGTAAAGAAGAGTGTGATATGACACTCTAACTTCCTAAAATCACGTTTCTATTTTTAATTTTAGTGAACAAAACAGTTGTGAGCTCGATCAGATTCAAGATTTAAATTTTATGACTTAACATAAATCCAATATATTGTTCAGATCATATCATATACACACACCATTTAACTTGATCTCACCTGACATTTATTCTCTTAAAAGTATGATGTGCACAAGTAGACACGTATAATTATATGAAATTGAACAAGTCGATGCATGCATCCTACATGACTATTCGTGTGAGATATACTCATCCTACATGAAAACTGATTTATATTATGTCATGTAGGTCATGTGTGTTTATTTATTCAACTTTATACAAATTTAAGTGTCTACTTGTGTACACCCACAGTTGGAAGACATAGATGTCAACCGAGACCAAGTTAAAAGACACATTTATATATTATGCTTATTTTTAAAGTTATACATTTATATCTATTTATTGTAATTTTAGACCCCTCTGGTTGTGACGGATGAAATTATCCCTAAATTCTTGACTATTACTACATCTATTGTCATTATTGTTATTATAGAAATTAAGGATTAGTGGTGAATGATCATGTGATGAATGACTTTATGTCACTTTCTTTTGAAACCCCAGTGTGCACATCAAAAGGGATAAATCATGTGCCATTAATTTTTGTTTGAAATAATCCACTAATACTCTTAATTATGATTAGGATTTAAGCATTATCTTTTGTTGATCTACTACTTATTTTGATTAACATGCATGTTTAAAGTAAAATTGGTTCATCAACAAATAACTAATTGGGCTCTCGTGTGACAAAATAGAAAGTTATACTAATCTTTTACGAAATGCCAGATGTTAGAATTCCAAATTAGTGTTTCCTAGTAGTAGTAAGTAGTAACAGCTTCATAGAACTGTTAATATTGAAGATTTCCAGAACAGAACAAATAAAAAGATAAATAGCAAACAAAACAATAAAACGTGTGACAGGGTACGTTTGTCTAGTTCGATATGGTGAAAATTACATCACTTTGCTTTCGAAGCTAATTCAAGATTTAGTGTCGGTAAATTGATCTAATTATGTTTATTATATAATTTTTGAACTTTTTGAATATGTATATAATAACTTGTTCAGTTGAACCTACAAATTCCACTTTAAATTTGTCTCTACTTCGTAGTCAGAGGTAGAGCTAGAGTGTAAGTTGGGGGGTTTACATGAATCCATGAGATATTGTATATGTATTAAGAAATCTACATGAAATAGTTAATATGTGTTTGGTAGGATGGAAAATGTTTTTCAGAAAATATTTTCTTGGAAAACAAGTGATGTTGTTATTTATTTTTAGTGTTTGAAATGTAAACAAAAAAAATATATTATTCCAAAGTAATTTATATATAATCTAGCAAAGCATGAATATGAGGATGCGTTGGTGTGAGGAGTTGGGGTTCAAGGGTGGCGGGGTGAGATGGTCACGGGGTGGGGTCAGAGAGGTGTTGGATGGATGGGGAAGAGACAATTAACTTAGAATGTCACTTATTCAACTTGTTTTCACTACTTTTATAAGAAAAGTCAATTTTCCTTATTCTTAGAGAAAATGTTTTTAAAAATATTTTTTGCTAACCAAACATGAAAAATTGAAAATACCACACATTGGTGCTTTGTGGACTAGGTCTTGGTGCAATTTGTTGCGGATAATGTGGCATAATTTTGTATAATCACCACTAAATTTGCAAAGACTAAATGACTAGATAAACATGGAGTAGTTTAATTTCACTAACAATATTTAAAGCAGTGATGTTATTTAGTCAACACATGCATGGTCTGAGCTGGTTACCAATGTGTACGTGGAAATTAAATTAGTAGGAAGCCTCAACGTCAAAATGCTTTTTGGGCTGTTATAGACTTTGATAAGATGTGTGGATCGGAGTCACTTTTATTACAAAGAAATTGAAAAAATATAAACAGATGAAGCCTATATTGTCTTACGTTTCTCATTTGTCTTGAAACTTTATGATATTTGATTGTCTGGAGAAAATCTTTTAATTTTATTTACGGAAAAATCCGTAATCAGTGCAACACTTTCTGGGAAAATGATGGATAAGATAAGACCTCTAAATCTCTGAGTTAGATATGCCTGGTTTCTCATGTCTGATTTTTTAACTTCTTTTTTTTCAAAAAAATAAAATAATTTCTTGGTCAACAATATTCACTTAACCCAACCACCTCACAAACATAATATTAATAGGCTTCAGACACCGGGTGGGAAACCAAAAAAAAAAGAAGTAACTCCAATAACTTACAGACTGTGTACATGAATTTTCCACTTAGAATTACGAGTATTTTGTAACGTACATTTTTGTACTCTATCGCCATTTGAAAATTTATCGAAAATTAATAATAGTACTTAATAATCAAGGTAAAATAGATATAAATGATAAATTAAATCTCTGGATCTATTTTTGAATATTTTAATTGCCTTCAGACTTCAACCTTGAGGAGATATTGATAGTATCCGATTCTGGCATTAGTGGAAGGATTGCAGTTACGTGTGTATCTTGATACATTAATTATACCAAACAAATATAAATATATATATATATATATATATATATATATATATATATATATCATGTGAAATTCAATCAAAAGAGATGAAGAATAATCTTGTTATCCACAAATTCAAGAAGTGGTTCTTTGAGTTGCTCTTCCATTTTTTCTCCTTCTTGATAATAATAGAATCATGTTTAATTTTTTTTACAATGAAAACGACAAATCAAGCTCCTAACATTATAATACGTAACATGTTTCTTTTTTTCAAATAACAATAGTGTTCATATTTACTTGCAACTATTTCATCAGGCATAATTAATATCAAATATTCAGTCTACCCAAACTTAAGCAAATGAATATATAATGTTGCATCTTTATTAAAATTTAAACTCTTATATTACTATGATTGATTTTTACCTGTATTATTGATCGTTAAGCTACACCGTTGAGTGCAAGAATGTGATAACACTGAAAGAGCGTTGTGGATACAAATGTTGAGACAGGATTAACGAATCTGATGAAGTGGATAACATTTGATGGTTCCCACTTGTTTTCCATTTTCATTAAAATAAAATCATAACGTATAGAGGGTAGAATTAAATTAGCCATACATAATTTCACCAATCACATGAATTGTACTACTCTGCTATCGACCCTACACCTACACATACTGGATTCAATTTTGCAATGGAATTCCAGAATAGGACTGCTTCAATACCACGCGGCTTCTTCCCAGAGAAAACAAAACCTCTACATATTTATTACTCTCTCGGTCTCAATTTAGTTGACACAGTTCGAAAATCAAGAATCAAACTTTATATAATCTTTAAGTTTGTTTTGAAAAAAAACTTACATGTTTAGAAACTATATAAAAAGGAACAAAAAATTTAAAATTACAGTATTTAGAGGTCATACAAATAAAATTGCATTCAAATAATTTTTTATTTGACTCTAAAAATTCAAATTAGATCATATAAATTAGTAACTTTTCCAACTACTCAGGCAATTCCTTTAATTCTACCAAAATAAATTATGATGAATATTTTTTTTTTTTATGTGAATATGCTAAAAATTATATGTTGAGAGAGGATGGTCCCAAGCAACAGTTAAAGAAACTTTATCAGTTGGTCAGCTTAATTTAATATTGGACCTTTTATTTTAACGCCCAAACCACCCTTTTAACTCCTCTATTTATTCTCCACGATTGCAGATATCTTCATTTCCTAAACTATACCCTCGTTACTCAAGCAAACAGAGAGAAACTTTTTTTTGTGAGTTATTTTCCTCCTCCTTAATTGGTTTATTTCTCTTCAATTTTTCTAGTGCACTAAACTTTAATTCCCTCCCCTGCAGGTTTGAAAATGGCTCTTTTAGGTCTCCTTTTAATGGGAATTTCCCTCATGTTTCAATCAGCCCATGGCAATGGCGGTTGGATCAATGCTCATGCCACTTTTTACGGTGGAGGAGATGCTTCTGGAACTATGGGTACGATAATTTAATCATGATGTACAAACACTTTATTCTGTGAATGGTACGTGTCTATACTGAAATTGTGGGTGAATTTTGACAGGTGGTGCTTGTGGTTACGGAAATTTATACAGCACTGGATACGGTACGAACACTGCTGCGTTGAGTACTGCTCTGTTCAATAACGGGTTGAGTTGTGGATCGTGTTTTCAGCTAATGTGTGTGAATGCGGGGCAGTACTGCCTGCCGGGCATAATTACTGTGACAGCCACAAATTTCTGTCCACCAGGAGGGTGGTGTGATCCTCCGCGCCCTCATTTTGATCTCTCTCAACCTATCTTCTTGCGCATTGCTCAATATAGAGCTGGCATCGTTCCTGTTGCCTACAGAAGGTAATTTACTCTTTACTTTATGTTTTAGAGTCATTCATACCCTTATCATTACCATATTTTGGAGTCAGTCAGTCGTACTGTCGTAGTAAGGTAAAACTACTCTTTGTGATACTTCAAATTGGAACTCAGTTAAGATCAAGAAATTTACTAACCGGAAGGGTATGAATGTCCTCAAAATACATCAAAGGATAAAATTAAGATATGCCTCCCGTATTAATTTATGTGGCTGACATTCCTTTTTAGTCCGTTTAAAAAAGAATGTTACATTTTTATATTTAATAATTTTTTTACATAACATATCCAAAATTACATGATTCAAAAGACATTTTGGTACATTACACACATAGTATTTAGTTTAACGGCACAAGATTCAAAAGTCTCTTTACTTGCTTAAATTGTGTAATGAGTCTGTTAAATTATTAGGTCTTAGGCTTAATTCATACCCCCAAAAGCTAGCTCAAAGGAAGGAGTATTGTCCAAGCCTTATAAGGAGTCCACCCATCTCATTAGTGGGACTTTTTTGCTTTTAACACCTCACCTCACGCCCAGTGCTTAGCATCTGGTGCGTGGGCATTTTTTGGGGATTTTTTTTTTTTTTCTTGGTCTTTAACATTGGGTGGGATGAGCCTTGCTCTGATACCATGCTAAATTAGGTCATAGGCCTAACTGAGTCCAACTAAGATACATAAATTGAAATTGAGCAAGAGTATGTTTTACCATTTTCCCATAAACCGAAAAGTGTAGTTGTTTATGGTACATGTGGTAACAATTATAACTAAATTTATGTTAATGTTTTACAGAGTACCCTGCAGAAGAAGTGGAGGAATTAGATTTACAATCAATGGTCACTCTTACTTCAACTTGGTTCTTGTAACAAATGTTGGAGGTGCAGGAGATGTACACTCAGTATACATCAAGGGTTCAAGAACTCAATGGCAACCAATGTCAAGAAATTGGGGCCAAAATTGGCAGAATAACGCTTACCTTAACGGCCAAAGCCTGTCCTTTAAGGTCACTACAGGCGATGGTCGCACTGTTGTTTCATACAATGCAGCTCCTAGTTCTTGGTCTTTTGGTCAGACATTTTCTGGAGGACAATTCCGTTAGAACGCAAATATTTTGCGAAAAAAAAACCAGAATTTTCAAGTATACTATTTACTAAAATATTTAATTTTAAATATTATTCTAAGAGTTTGGCCTTAATTTGAGGGTTTTACTCACCAAAATGTTTGGGAAAAGCGCAGTTTGGCACTTTTTGTCCATTGTAAAATTGGTCATTCAATTGTGGAAGTAAAAAGAATTTATTCGGCCTACTTTTTTTTTGGGTGGCTGTTAACGTCTAGGGGGGCGGCAGTTGTGAGCTTTTACTGCTCAATTTAATAGTATAAATAGCATTACAATATTGTGTGCATAGAAGAAAAATATCTACTTTTTTTTTTTACTGTAAAAGAGCTAAGCACTAATTATGCTGAGTATGTATGTACCAATTGTCTCTAGCTATTTGTTTGTAAGAAAATGTTACTATAATAATAAAAGGAAACTCCAAGCTGTACTAGGTGCAATGTCTTATAACGGGCATTCTTTACCTTACAATTGCTTAAAGGTTATGATGTCTTCTTCTAAGTAACGAGAGTTTTGTTATAATAATGTGTCAATCTCAAACAAGTTGGTGTCGAATATATAGATTCTCGACATCCCTTCCTTTTTCCTTTTCGGATGAGGGTGAGAAAGGCCGAGGAAGTTGAGACGGAAGAAACACATTAATAATTATGGATGGTCCTCTAACTTATCTAAGTAGATGGAATTGGGCACTATTGAACTTACCCTATCATAATAACGAGTTAAAACTCCACCTACTAGAAATTATTTTTTCACTATATTCCTAAAACAAAATATAGACATCAGTACAAGGGGAAGTTGGATGAATTCATTGGTTTTCACCATTAAAAAATGTAGTGGGATCACAAACTTACATTAAAAGAAAAAAGAGGTAGCAATAATATTCTTATAGGACTCTGATAGATAAAGAAATAGATCCAAAATCTAAGTAAACACTAAAATCTAACCCATAAAAAATAGATTATATAAAACTATATAAGAAATCCAAATTATGCTTAGCGTACCGATGTGGAACTGAACCGACTCTTTTAATCAAGTATATTGAAATTGAACTTTACCGAAAATCTTTTTAGTGAGACAACAACCAACAAAGTTAACTAATATGTATAAGATTTCATACATTTAACACTTTTAAATTCTTAATTAAATAATCCATTTTAATTTAACTATTTATTTATGTAATATTTTATATGTTTTTATATAATAATCTAATATATATCAACAAAACATTTCCAATGATGAATCTAGTGATGGCATAACAAAATATATCACCCCTTCAAAAAATTGAAAAAGGGCTATATAGAGTTCTCACTTTTGGCCTACTATCTTTAACATTTTAATTATCAATTATCCTAATTTTATGATGGAAACTTTAATAAAATTATTATTTTTGTATATTAAAAAAAACAACTTATTAGTATCATTGATATTATTGTGCATCTTTTTCCTAAAATATGGTAACAAAATACAACTGAAATGAACCTTTTCGAAATAGAATAAAAGCAGTTAACATGTACAATGATGTTAAAAGTTGAAAGAATGCCACTATTTCCTTTAATTAATTTAATACAATTTATTATGTCCAACTATAATTATGTATTGATATAATATATTAGAGGAATTCAGATTTTACGGATTTTAGGTGTTATATTCCTATAACAGTTTATTAGAGAAAAATCAGTGTGTATATATATACTAGATATATATGGTAACAAAATACAACTGAAATGAACCTTTTCGAAATAGAATAAAAGCAGTTAACATGTACAATTTTTTTTATATATATATTGATAAATAATACATGAGTTTTTATGCCGTTCTTGAATATATAAACTTTAGTTTTAAAATATCAAATTAATCTAATATTATTTAACTTTGAAAAGTAAACAAATTGACTCTCGAAAAGTTATAACTATTTTAAAAGGAAGAAAGTATATTAAAAAAATAAGTTCTAATTACAACTCCAAAATAAATAAGGAAAAAATCACCGTTTTAAAAAAATAGTGTTTATCACGGCTCCATAATAAAAATAAGCTTAGAAAAAGACATTGTTACTTGACTTGATTTTAGCCATACGATAATAACTAAGAAAAAGGGTTATAAATACTTATAATTAAATAAAAGAAGCATAGTGTTTCAAGTTTTTAATCTTATAAATTATAATCAAAAGAATATATAGTAGATATACCTTTTAACTGTAATGTTTCTTATCTTTTTTTCCTTTATATATTTAGTTTCTTTTCTTTTTATTGTTTTATTCTTAATGAAAGAAATTTTCGGAAAATAAATATTCTGTACTATCTAATGAAAGCAACAAACCTACTACTTTAACCAAAAAAAAAAACCTACTACTAAGAATCACATACACAAATTCGTATTTAAAAATGAAAATCTTTTTTATATATTTTTATTTTTTAAAGAAGATATAATAATAAAAAGAATACCGTTCATCTAACTCCAATTTTTATAACAAAATTATATAATAAGGATTTCATGAATATTTATAATTGTTTTTTTATGCATAAACATGAAGAGTTTTATCATATTTGTTTGAAAAAAATTATATTTTAAAAATTCTTTTCTAAATTGATTAATACACCGCGTGAAGCACGAATATATTTCCTGGTAACATTATTAATTGACAACAGTATCGCTGATGGTTATAAGTTTGAGATACACGATAAAGTGGAAGTTTGAGATACACGATAAAATTCAATGAAGAAATCTATGAGTCTTGCAAAATATTTATGATCCGATTTTGGTTGTTTCTTCCCTGTTTTATTTTGTGTCCAAGCTTCTTCCATGTTATTATTGCTTACTTTTATCCTTCATCACTATAGTGAATATCTAAGCCAATATTATATGTTTTAAACAGTGAAATGATAACACGATTATAATCCAAAATATTATATACATGGAGCAAAAATGACGATCATCGAAAGCAAGAGTAAATCGAACAAATTAAAGAATGTTACAAAATGTTTGTGTTCATCCAATTTTTTCATTGACCAAAAATATTACAACATTTTGACAAATTCCTCGAAATCGATTCTTCCATCACCATTTTCATCGAAGGCCATGATCATCTTCTTGCAATTATCCAATTCTGCAACTCCCTTTAATCCCAGAGCACACAGAACTCTCTGCAAATCCCTTTCGTTGATAAATCCATCTTTGTTCTCATCAAAAACATCAAAAGCTTCTCTTACTTCTTGCTCTTTAGCTTCTAATTCCTCTCCGAAAAGTTCAAAAATGTCATTAGAATCCAACCTCCCCTGAATCTTCACACCTTGAGGATTGGCAAAAATACCTAAATTAGCCATAACCATTTCCACCTCTTCCCTGTTTAAGCTTCCATCAACTAATTTCTCGCTAATAGATTTCAGTTTTTTGGGAGTCTTGTTCTTTTCACACACTTGGGATTCAGCAAAGGACAAAAAGGTAAAAAGTCTTCGTGCACAATCAAAGATTATATACAGAAAGAAGAATCCCACCGCGCCATGAATTAGCAGGGGAATTGGAATGGTAGTTACAGGGAATTTCTTGAATGGAAAGCGATTCAAATAATTAGAAGCTGCCATGTTTAAGATTTGTAAGTTAAAATTAAAATTCTTGATTGCGATGGCGAAGAAGAGAAATATCTCTTTGTTGTTGTTGTAGTAAAAGGTGGGTGATATTCTTGCATGCAGAGGAAAACAGAGTGTTATTTGTTTTGGTTTTAATGAGAATTATGAAAGGTATTAGGGATTTTATATATAAGAGTTGAAAGTTTGAAGATGGAGGAAAGTGCTTAGTAGGTGCAATTGAGGAGTTCGTGGGAAAAGATGACCAAATTCATTAAAAATTTGGTGTTGCACTGAATGGAAGAGTTACAGGAAGTTTCTTCAATTTCTAATCTAATTTGTTGGGAAGAGTCATTTGCCTCTTGTTGGAAATATGGTGGGGCAGGCTGGCCTGTTCTAGTTTTTGTATATTTGTTTTGCTGGCAGTTTCTGATTGCTTGTGCCCCAAATTAGCCTCTTTCACTGACCCAAAAATTAAAAAGACCCTTATTGAGTTGACCGTTATAGGAAGAAGGTACCTTGGAATTTCCTCATTGATTTTTATATTCCTCGTTTAAATTTGTTGGAAAATTACACTAGTCATTCACTGAAACAAACTCGATTCCCAACACAAACACTGATATATAATATTTATTGGATACACACTACAACGTTTAATACACACAACAAAGTAATAACACACTAATTACGGATAGATCAACATAGAAGAAGGTAACTAGAAGGGGATGAGATACTAGAACAGAGAAAGGGGATGAGAGATAACTGAAAGCCAAAGCTTCGACATAATTTACATAACCGTTCTTTCTAATCCCTAGACCTTTTTAACAATAGCTAATTGGGCCTGAATCCCATATAAAACTCTCCAACATATTACTCGGCCCAATAATTCCATATAAATCAGTCTCATTCAAAATTCCTAACACGTAGGACCGTACAAAGTCAACTTGATTCACAACAATACTCCCATCCTCAATAAGAACCTTGTCCTCAAGGTTCGGGTAGAACAATATTGATATTATTACGGCAAACTTGTTAAGACCTGGATATGTGTTAAAAGTTGCTTTAACAAGTATTGCATCTTCTTTATCTTCCTGATCAATCCTTTGGAGGAAATATATCAATAGCCACTTGACTAAGGCAATATCAAATATGACATTCTCATCAACATTTGCATATGCTGTAATTGGAAATACATCAATACAGACTGACAGGAATTCCAATGACAATGTTGTTTCCATTTCGTTTTTAGTCAATACACTGATGTACTGGTTAATGTGGTTCATCATTGTATCCACATTATGATAAGCAACTTCAAGCTGAGACCATACAAATGTAACATAGGTCCAGAGAAAGGCATTAGCACTTGCCATTAATATACCACAAGGGGTTGGATAAAAGCAATAACTCTTTTTAAATTCAAGTTTTGCACATGCTAGATAGAACCATGAAGTAAGATTCTGAGCATTGCTCACTCCTTGGAATTCTTGATGGACAACTATACGACACATGTTGCATTTTATTTTATTATTACCATCCAAATCTTCAACCCATCTATATTTACCACATCGCTCTGTCGTCCACTTTGCAAGAACATGCTCATGTTCTTGTTCGAAGATTTTAAATAGTTGTTGGTGATCTACTTTCTGAGAATTCCAGCGACGCACCATCCACTTTTCAATTCCACCACCACCAATGAAGGATTCTCGCTGATGCACAGTTAATACGCAAATAGGTCTCTTAAGTTGTTTTATATTCACAAGAACATCTTGAGTTTGGATGTGAAACAAAATGCCACTATCCAAATTGTTTAACTTCACAAACTGCCAATGTATTCCAGGATCCCATACATGTAAAAATACACCCTTTCCAACTAAATTACTTTGAGACCCCAAACATTTAAGATCATAACCCTCACATTCAACAAGTTCAGGATGCATCTCCAAGGATAAATTAATAGAGCAGCCAACATAGATCAAGTTCCGACCATCATTAGTAACTTTGCTCATAAGTTTGGCATAATTGAAAGTGTAAGAAATTGAAGGCATCTCCTCCCAACGTTGAGCAAGTCCGACAGGGTAAGCAAATAATTGATTCCAGCGATCATCTAAAGCTTTGCATATGTCAAACATGGAAAGGTCACGTGTAGTAGATACTATAGAATTAATCCAGAATGAAGGCTTGTTTGCATTTGCAATCACAAATTCTATAGATTTGTTTCTGATGGTTACAATTTCCTCTTCATCATTCTTGTCTTCATTTTCAACATCATCACCACAACTATTTTCAATTTTGGAAACAGAACTTACCAGATCATTAGGGGTAATGAAAAATTCAATAGGCTTATTGGATGTACAGAGAGAATTTGCATCTTTATGCCTATCAGACGATTCATCGAACACCTTGTGCGCATTGGTATTGCTTTTGCATTCTGATTGTTCACCGTTATATTGCGATAAAAGTGAATTGGTTATGTTTCTCCATTGTGGATGGACATATGTGTGACTTGGGAATAGTAAACCTGACTCACCAAGGCTATCCTCACAACAATTTTGGTACTCCGTCACATATGTTACATGTTCAAAATTAGCAAATCTCCTTCCCGTGGACTCAAATCCTTTTTGTTTAAATCGAATTCTCACCTTATCAACAAAATGCGGCCAATCAATTAGTTGATTATTTCTAAATAGCCATTGGTACCATTTCAATGCTTCACCATCAAGGTAGAACGACGCCACGTTAAGCTTCTGATCTTCCTCAATTTTATGGAAATCGAAATAATGCTCTGCTTGGACTATCCAAGCCTCCGGATTCTTGCCTCAAAACTGCCATAATTTTGCATTTGTAACTGTATTTTGGGGTTTAAAAGATGTAGCCTTTCCCCCCAAAACCTCCAGCAACATCGAACAAAATTCTGTGAGATCTTTACAGATAGAATCTTTTATTTCTCGTATTGAATTATCACCGAAATCCTTGAGTACTCTATGGTCCTCCATTTGAGAGACCTCTGGATGAAAGCACCAATGAAACAAACTCGATTCCCAACACAAACACTGATATATAATATTTACTGGATACACACTACAACGTTTAATACACACAACAAAGTAATAACACACTAATTACGGATAGATCAACATAGAAGAAGGTAACTAGAAGGGGATGAGATACTAGAACAGAGAAAGGGGATGAGAGATAACTGAAAGCCAAAGCTTCGACATAATTTACATAACCGTTCTTTCTAATCCCTAGACCTTTTTAACAATAGCTAATTGGGCCTGAATCCCATATAAAACTCTCCAACATATTACTCGGCCCAATAATTCCATATAAATCAGTCTCATTCAAAATTCCTAACACGTAGGACCGTACAAAGTCAACTTGATTCACAACATTCACGCTTGTCGCATATTCGTTAATATTAAACCACTTCTTGTTATATAATTATTCGCTAAAAGAATTGGTAAGAACCAATTTCGCAAAGAAGTAGAAAGAAAATCCAACATATTTATCTTTGGCTCAATTCTGGTGGACGTGAACTTAACTCGATTGTTAACTCTTTATTAACTTGCTACTTCTTCCGTTGGTGTTTACTTATTCGTAATGAATTTTGTACACCACTTGAGAAATAAATAGAAAAATATAAAAAATACTCATAAATTCGATGCAAATTGTTTGTTTCATCGACGTCATCTACTGAACTTAAATATACACCCAGATCTTACAAATGAGTGAAATATACCCCTAAAGTCTCTTCAAATTTAGGGGTGTTTTCACTTTTCAACATTTCTCTCGATATAGTAAAGTGGATAAGCAAAAATAAAAATTTATGTAACAAATAAAAGTGAATGGATGGAAGTAAAAAACTTAGTTCTTTATACGAGATTGGAAAAATTATGTTTAATTAACTAGTATTTTTTTTTAAGTAAAAAGTTGACTGAAAGTTCTTAGCAGCCAGCACTAAGCACTAATGGGAATTCATAGCATTTGCTATCGTTTTCTTAATATACACTTCAAAGTGGAAACAATTTAATACATTAACTTATATGTGAAGGACTTCCAAACTTGACCAATTGATTAATCGTGAAATGCACGAAAAAAATATATTGTAAAAGTCATATAGTATTACTTCTCAAAAACAAGAATGAAGATTAATAGTACCCCTTCAAAATTTTCCATTCTTTTCTGAAAGTAAAAAGCGCGGCAAGTCTAATTTTCTTATATTCTTTTTAGGGAAAAAAGTCTGAAAAATACTCTAATTTTGATCGAAATTGTTGTTACGATACTAAACTTTATGAAGGACCTTTTACCCCTGCACTATTAAATAATGAATTTTAAAGGTATATATGTGTCCACGTGGATACATTACTATTTAAAATGATGCAATATTTATGATGTCCACATAGGCATATATATACCTTTAAAATACACTATTAAATAGTACAGAGAATAAAAGGCTCTTTCCAAAGTTTGGTATCATAACAATAATTTCAATCAAAGTTAAAATATTTTTCAAATCCTTTTTGTCTTTATTAGTACATCTTTTCTTATGAGGGAATAGCCAAGTTTGCCGCCATAAACACCATGACATTGAAATCCATGACTTCTCATATTATATTACTTATCATCCTAAACAAGTCAAAAAGAGAGTACTAATTTCTGCCAAACAATAGATCTATTATTTACCTTTAATCAATAATTCAATCCCACTTACTTTTCCTAGAAAACATTTTTCGAGAAGACATTTTCTATTAAAATTTTCTTTTCATATCGAACACACCTTTACAAGATGAAATTTGGTATTTACTCTTTACACATAATCTTTTTTTCAAATAATAGTATGCACTAGTTACACTTTCCGGTTTTGTAATTATACAATATCTCGAAATTTTATATGTAAAATTTGAAACTCCGTGATATGGTTATATTAATTACAAAACTAAAAAGTGGTTGTTTGCGAAGTTTTCCGTTTTACCTAGACATTCAGAATCGAAATTGTAGAGAAAGTTAGACGAATGCTATAAATCCCTATTGTATACTTTTATGACACCCTTTAAAGTTCAAACCTATTTATTACTTACTATATTAGAGTTCATATATTCATTGAAGACTGGAACAGCATAACATAGAACAAACTTGAATTGATTGGTGGTTCAACTACTATGTTGAAAATTTTCAACATTAAATTTAAAATCTATTTTGCCGTGTTGACATTTTCATTGTGTAATATTCTGCTTTTCCATTGGCTCATTCAATTTCTGCAGCTATATTTTAATATCCTTTCACATATGTATTAAAGAATCATGGTAAATTCTCTTAGACGGCAAATGTTGTTCTAATACAAAATTTCATCTTCCCAATTGAATTAAAAATAAAGATAATACTCCATCCGTTTACTTTTACTTTGACACCCACATTTTAAAAAAAAAAACGAGAAGTGATATGACTATCTTATCATACAACCCTTAATAATTGATGTTTGGTATCCTCAAAGTGGAACGAATTCAAATTAGTCGAATCCAAACAGGTGTCAAATACAAAAAGAAATTTTTTACTATATTTAACAATTGATAATTCTTAAGAGTTGCATCATGGTATTCTATTAGTTTAGTACCAATTATTTTATTGTTGTGTACAAAGAAAGTTACTAACTGAAAATGAACCATATTAAAAACAAAGGCCTATAAGATATTTAAAGCGGAAAATAAAAGGAAGAATGAGTTCAATGTTGAGGAGGTGTTTCTGGTGTGGGAGAAGAAGGAACAGGAACACTACCATGAGAATTGAAGTTTGGCCCAGCATCGATATAGTCCAGCTCATAAGTTTCTCTTGATTTTTCCTGTTATATCAAAAGCCCAAACTCTCTTCTTTTAGACCCAAACAATGAAACTACTAAGTAAAATAAAAACAGTAACAAAATGGCCTTAATGTGCGACTGACAACACAACCTTAAAATAGCAACCATAATGGACCAAAACAATTGGCTGAAAAACTCAACAAATCAGCCTTGAAATGTGGCTATCGAATATCACAAGGGGAATGACTTTTATTTTACAAGTCACATGGGTTTAATATACTTACTTTTAAACGGGGTCCTGTTAAGAACTTTAGCAAAGCGCCAAGGGACTAAAAATGCTCAAATAGGTTATATTTGAAGGATCAAAATGAACAGAATCACATAGATAAGAAATAATTTTATTCCAAAACTCCTTTCTCAGACTCTCACATGCTGTTTTGAATTTATTTGGAAACCAAATTTAACATTAAAATGATCCCTTTACCTAAGTAATACATATCTAGATTGTTATTAAATTTAACATATACATGATTAATTAAATTACATAGTACATAATAGTTAATACTAATTCACTAAATCAAAAGTGCAGATTTGAGTTACTTAAACGTGAAACATGCGTATTCAAAGATCAATTTTTCAGGGACTAAAGATGCAAGTTTAAATTAGAAGAAAAAGAAACCGACCTGGTGTGAAACTGTACCGATCGTTTTTCTGCCGGTTCCTACACCTACACAATTCACAAATCAAAACAAGTCATGAGTAATTAAAATGACAAGAGCCCAATAATGAAGAAAAAAAAGCACTAGAGTCGTAAAAAAATGACCATGAGAAACAGAGAAGAAAAGTATGACAAAAACAGCCACAACCAAAATGGAACGCCCCATTGATAGATTTCTAATTTAGCTTGAAAATGAGTCTCTGAACCTTTTGGGGTATTTAAAAGAGTGATGTGAAGAAGGGTTTTTTTTCTTTTTGGGCTATTAGTAAGGTGGGCAGCTGGCGTAAATTAGAGAACCTAGAAATCACTATATATTCACTTTGGAGACCTTCTCAGATCCGATATTGACGTACGTGTATAAACCATAAATTTATATTTTAGTACTCCTATCATATATTTTTACAATACTACATTTTGTGGTATTTTTTATAATTATATTTATGTTTCGATAAATCAAAATCAAAGTCAAAAAGAGTATAATTTGGCGATATTTATGTCCCGCAAATAAATAAAAATATTTTTATTGAATGAGCAACATAAAAAGAAATTACTTCAAATATTTGTTACTCAAGTCTCAAGCACATTTTTTTAGTGATGAAGGGGGTTTATTTTTTTCGGAATCACGTTTATTACTCCTTTTACTAAGCCCTTCTAAATTTTGATAAGTGTATTTTACCAACTTTCATTTTTATTATGATGTGTGACATTAATTGACTTTAACTTATTTTAAGGGGTCACTATTAATACCATATTTGTATTTTGATGCGTGTATATTAAAATAGTACTGTGTTCCTTGAACATGCAACATAAAGTTTATGAGATATTGTATCTATTCGATCAAGGTTGTCCAAAATAAAAAAAAATAAAAAAAAGTCAACACTTCAAAAAGTCATCATAGTTTTTGGTGGATCAAAACAAAAAAAATATACTAACAAATAAAACAATGAGGAACTATATTGACTTGTCTAGTATATATATATTTTTTTATTTGTTCAATATTGATTTTGATACACTTCTTAAAAAATAATAAATTTCATTATATTATTCTTTAAATATAGTAAATTCAATGCTTTGAAAAATTACTATAGTTAATAACAAAGACAAAGTAGGAACTAAACAATATATTACATATTAATTTTTCAAACAAATGAAGTAAAAATGAATATTTATTTTTAGTATAATAAACAAGTAGAAGTGGAAAAAGAAAGTGCATACGGCTATTTTCTGACATTTGATTGTGTAAAAATTCAGTTAGTTAAACTTGTCAAAGATTGTTTAATGTGATTAAATTTTTTATTGCAAAGTCTAAACTCATGAAGACCTTAGTAATTGATTCATCACATGCAATGAAACATTAAAAACCTTTAATTGAATTGCAGAGGGTGAAGAAGAGCTATTGTCAGATCACTTGTGTGCGTGCACATGAATGTTCACAAATCGCAATGAGGCAGGCCGAAGTTAACTACTCCTTCTGCGGAATAAAAGTTGTCCACTATATTAAAAACAGTTATCTAATAATATTAGTCTAATTTAGAAAATTAAGAGATAATTTATTTTTTGTGTCTTTTTACCCTTGCTATTAATTACTACTCTCTCTATCCCTAACTACTTGTCCATTTTAACAAATCAGGAGGACAAAAAAAAATCTCTATTATACCCTCAATTTATTACTTTGAAAAATGTATAACTTGTTGAAAATCTTAAGTTTTTAATTCATCTATTTCATAATTAATAGGGGTAAAATGGTAAACTCACTATATCAATTATTGTTTTCTTAATAGGTTTGTCAATTCAAAAGTGAACAAGTAATTACAGACGGAGAGAATATGTATCATCTAAGACGTTTTTTAAAGCATTAAATTTAATAAAGTCACCAAATAATACAGTAATATTACCCCTATTATTCATTAGTATTTCTTAAGATGTGTGTCAAGTCAATAATGGACGACTATGGTTGGACATACAAAGTATTTTCTCCGATTCAAATGGATTATTTTGGGACGAAAAAAGTACTACTAGTATCACTCAAAGTAATTAAGCATGGCTTGAATATCGAAAGTTGGGAAGTACTTCCCACATCACGTGTCACCATTTAGTATTTTCTGCTAGTGGCTACTTAATTAGAAGCTTTGCTTTTGAATTTTATCTTCTGTTGTCTTGGATGGGGACATCTCCACGCTTTAACTTTACCTTCAACAAACAAATGCACTTTATCTAGGCCGTAAGGCAGCAACATAAGCAGCTTCTTCTTTTGATTTACACCGCCATTTTACTCCTCTAATTAAACTCTTCTTCTTTTTAATGTAGCTTCCTTGGTTCAAGAATCACTTGGAAAGTAGTGCAAGCATGGACCTATTTTTAATGAAAGTTGACTTTTGATTTTCAATCCCAATAACTTTGCCATACTCCAACACTCTTCATAAACTTTAATAAAGCACATAGCTTGCAACTATAGACAACTTGAGCTTTCCAGGCAGCCTCAGTCTGCTGAACAAACAGAAACACTATAGTTTTGACTACACCAAAATTAAATTCTTAGACAAATAATAACAAAATTAGTTCATTCTGAGCTCCTCTTAAATCAAACAAGATCCCCTTTAATTTCTGTGAATGGTATTATAGTTGAGGAAAGTATAACTAGTCATAGACAGTGCATTGTGCATCAGACACGCACTTCAAACAGCTGAATACAAGTGTACACCGACCTTACGCCTATTTTGGACCCTCAGCTCAAGGAAAAGCAGATCGCAAAAGAAATAACTGATAAAAACATTCTATCAGTGTCTGTCTTGATGTAATTTTGTGCATACAGTAAATGAAACCCATTGATCCAACTAATCCAATATTTCGTTTCGTGTAAGGTTCACTAAAAGGGCACCTCTCTATTAGGAGCTTTCCATTCCCAGGGGTTCGATTCAAAGTTCAAACCCTCTAGGCTCTGACTAAGGTTGGAGGGGCGGTCTGTCTTTCTGCATTACTGCACCTGTATGAACAAATAATCTCTGTCACCATTGTAAAAGTAAATTAAACTACTTTAGCAGTGAGAGTTAGGCTGGAAAAAATTATTCAATAAAAATTTCTAACCCTCCATCACAGTTAGAAGAAATCTTAATGACAGGGAACTTGACTGGTTTATACAGTTCGTTAATGTGTTAACCTAGCTCCTTCAAGAAATCAAATAGCTGCGCAGATCAAGTGGTATGAAAAGGGAAATCATCTGGCAACTTCTCTCAGTAGTGTCATTTTAATTATGAATCAGCCTGATGTTGGTCCCAGGAAGCAGATGTCAAAGTAATGTCAAATGTGCTTTGAATAGTTTGTTATCAAGGAAACTTGTATAACTCAAAAGAATCTACAAAGGATAGGTTTTCAACTAGTCAACAAATGATTTTTGTGCATAAAACAATAGTAATCTATTGCAGAAGCCACATGATAAGTTCCACAGCAAACCATCCCATTCCCTGAAAATGAATGTTGTCAAGTTCTTCACAAAATACTAGAATATCTCAAACTTTGACCATTATTTCCCCCCTCTCAAAGCAGTCCCATTTATAGTTGCATATACAACTACTAGGAGTTGGACAATAGCCCCCATTCAGTTTCTGGAAAGGAACAAGATAAGCATTTAAACTGAAAATAATTTTAAGTTCTCCAAAAAAGAGAAGAGAAGAAAAGAAGGCCAACAGGAAGAAAGGAAAGTTTAGTTATGCATGGTGAAGCTCCATTCATAGTGGTTGCATTATAATAGAACTTGAAGCAGACAAAAAGGTAAATAAGGAACTCTTTCATTTCACCTCCAACTTATTCTACCATGCGATTTTCACACAGTGACTCTAGTATGTGTGTCTCGCTTTCTCAAATACAAATATATACATCAACTAAGAAACTTAATACCCAGAAAGATCAACTAGAAAACAAAACACACCGGCCTCACTCACACAAAAAGGAGGGAACTAACAGCAAGATTGACCTATTCTAATTTTGTAAAAAACTTAACCTTCAGTCTACATCTAGACTTTCACTGGACTACAGTATGAATAACTGGTCTAACGGAAATGCCAGTGGCAGACAACTGTGAAGCATAATCAGCTGAATAACTCCTGTCTTGCCACCACCATTTATAACATTTACAAAGCTTATCAACACACCTGCTTATGAGCTCTCATTGAAATTTAACGACCTGGACATTGCTGCTGGATTGACTTGTAATAAAGTAGAGTTTTCTGAAACACAACTCCTCTCATCATTCTTTGGCAGAAAGGCATTGAGAAGACCTCCACCAACTGAATCAACAACCTCATGTTTTATTCCTAATATTGCCCAGATAGGACTCTTTGCAGCTTCTCCTGGATCATCAATTCGCAATGTTTTAGGAAACCACAGACGCCTCCCAGGATCACTCTCTTTTCGTTGCTCTTCCTCAGTGCCTTCCGATTTCAGCACATTCTCATCCCTTGAATGTTTCCCCGAAGTTGGAGAATCAGGAGCAGGAGTTAGAGGCATTTGGTTGTGGGATGCAGTGGGTGGGAACATCCAAGGGACATTCCAAGAACCTGGTATTGTACAACCCCAATAAGTGGTTGCAGGGAAGAACGGCATAGGAATGCCAGGAAGGGAGTAACCCGGTGGAGGTACTGCATTTCTACAGTGCACAGAACTCCATATATATGGCCAAGGAGCTTCAGTAAAGCAAGGTAAATGAGTTGGAAAGCTGTTGTAGTTCTTCCTTGGAGTGTCAGGTAATCCATTATCATTATCCTTTGAACTTACAGCAGTAACCGAAGATCCATCGGAATGATCATCTCCATTATCTCCAGCTTGAATTCGAAGCTCTTTATATTTTTGGAACCCATTCCCAGAACAATTCTGCATAGTTTTATCAGCAACGTTCAAAACTGAAACCATCGACTCAGATAGGGGGTTTTCAGTATCAAATGTCAGAATAGTTCCATTGAACTTGAGGGGAGGTTGATGGGTTTCATTAGAAAAATTTGTTCTTGCATTTGATAGTGCTTCAGAGACGGATATGTGACTGTAATGCAAAACCGAGTTCTTGTGTTTCCGACGACCAGCACCTACAGGCACATTTCTCATAGTCCCACCAGCAGTCCAATATCTCTGACAATTCTTGCAGAAGTGTCTAGGCTGGCTGGCATTGTAATTGTTGAAGTAACAAAATTTTGTTTCCATGCTATTACAGCGAGGGCATGGAAGTGTCTTGTCTGGTTTTTTCAGGTTTCTCTCCTGTGAGTTGCTTGTTTCACTGTGTTCCTCTTCACTTTTTGACGTTTTGGCTGTTGAAGATTCATAATAATCAGGTGACTCCTTTATAATATCACATCTCTGCTGAATTGGATTCTGATCCTGTAAATCCTCAGTAGTCAAATGTTCATTGCCGTCAATACAATCATCACACTGACGCTGTATGTAGAGAGAAAAATCAAGTTAGTTTCTTAAATTCATTCAAGTAACGGATAACATATGGGAGTTGCAGAGTCAAGAAGTGTTTAACAAGATTTCACTAGATCCTGATATCTACACTGAGTACTGAGCTTCCCTGTCACTGAAGCATGTGACTAGCTAGTTCCTAGATAGAATGTTGAGGTCAAAGATAAAAAGGAAGACATAAAAGTCATATACACCCTCCGATACAATTTATACAATTTGTTCGATTGGTTTTGACTTGACATGATATTTAAGAAAGTAAAGAAGACTTTTGACTCTTGTGCTGTTAAGCTAAAGATATGTAGAATGTACCAAAATGGTATTTAATCTTATGGTCTTAAAATGAGTAAAGTTAGAATTAATGAGTTACCAACAAGAGAAATAGACATTCTTCTTTAAACGGACTAAAAAGGAAATTAGTACAAACAAACTGAAACGGAGGGAGCGTCATTTAGAAGTTAGTGAAGGAGGACAGAGGATTTAAATACCTGACAACTTAAGTATCTTTTGGAGTGTTCATCATAGCAAGAACGCTAAATAGAGTAGTTAAGAAAGATTTGAACATTCATCTCACATAGAAAGCAATATCTTTTACATAATATCATATTATATCAATTATAGGAATTAACAAAAGACAACAACAGTTTGTATCCTTTAATTCTTTCACGTCCCACAATAATTGACATGTTCAAAAGTAGATAAATTTGATGTATAAAAATCTGAAGCGATAAACAAAGCAAAGCTGTTGCTTGAGCTATGCAAGCCCCGCTTGTCAAATACAGGTTAAATAAAACTAGTTTAAGCATAAGGAAAACTCCTCCTATGTGCAAAGCATAATTTATCCCAAGCTGGAAAGAGGAGGAGACTTGTGGTAAGCCAACGTCAGTGTAGAAATAGTCAAATTACAATCTAGAAAGAACCTCTTGGATACACAAGATTTATACTGCCAATCCTAGCTAGATTGAGATTGAGTCATAGTTGAATGGAAACACAAGAAATTACAACTCTATTGAATTCAAGAAATGGCAACTTCAGTATTTAATAACAAGGGAACCCACAACCGCTACCCTTTGGTTGCACAGGGTGTATATTTTTTTCACTACAAAATAGCTAACAATCTAAGAAAATTGAACAACAAAAGAAAAACTTAAGTGTTCAGACAAAGAAAGGAACACCAAAATAGAAAATTTCAGTAAGCATAACCTAATAGCCAAAAGAGGTAAAAATTCCCACCAAGAAGGAAAAAAGAACAAAAATATAACCAATACGGATCCCTTCCATTTCAGTATAATCTAACAAAAAAAAAATCCAAAACCTCAACAATATGGTCCAAAAGGAAAGTCAACAACCAATCTCAAAATGACTTCAAAACAATAATAAAGTCATTATATACAAGAAGAAGCATTTATTATCATACCTTGAGCTCTTGCTCGACTTCTCCAGCTGAGAAACTATTATCTCCGGTATCCTCCGGCGCCGGAGCCGGAAAATCGGGTAACTGAATAGTCCAACCAAAGAGCTTAATGGCAGGATCCTTAATAGCAATTGCTTCAGACATTGACAAGTCCCAAAGATAAAAAGTTCAGTATAATAGCAGAGAACAGAAAGAAAGAGGAACAGATAAAATGAGATGAAATTTTGGGATTATTGGCACTTTATTCATTCACCAGAGGCAGAGAGAGAGAGAGATCTGACACCCACTAACACTTTCTTTGTTATGGGACTTTGGGTCTGGTTTTAGGCTTGGTTGGTTTTTTGGTTTACCAAAACAGGTGTTTTCTCATTTTCTCCTCTACTTCCTTGTTATATACTTAATAAAAAAATTATGTAATTTTTTGATATTTTTAAGATTTAAATTCATCTATTTGCTTAGATTAAAATGAAATATAGCAATCAAACATATACGGTATAATTCAACGAGTGAGTTTTAGAAAGAGTAAGATGTATACCAACTTTTGATAAATAGAGAGGTTTATGTCTAATAAATCTTTATCTCAAACAAGTGTAATCAAAATAAAATTTGAAAGAAAAATAAGATAAAAAAATCAATTGAAGAAATGAAAATTGATGAAGGAATACTTTGTGAATACTAATTAATTACTAAAGAAGGAGAAACGAGGAGGAGATTAATCTCCTCGTTCCTAATCGTATGTCTTTTAATTTTCGCACACATTTATTTGAGCATTCTCATTTTTACTGTTTTCATTTTTTAAATTTCGTGCGTAACTCAAAATTAGAATAGATCAAAATACATGTTCGTGACAAATTTACGTGAGTTCAACAATATTTTCTTAAATTACATATAATTATTATAATTTCACTTGAAACGCAAGTATTGAACAAACTTGTGGATATTAGGTATAGAAAAAGGTTAGAGTGAGAGGTGTTATGCCAGGTGAGCAAGAAAAAGCTATAGTTAATTTAGAGCCATAAGTTGTATGTGGCTATAGATCTCTTCACTTTCTCTTTCTTGATTCTCTAAATAACACTTTTTAATCCGACTCAGCACTACCTTTTTCTTTTTTCCTTCACTAGTAGCTGGGCACTAGCCGCCCACCCCTTTCAAAAAGATCCGCCTTTTTGCCATTTCTTCTTTCTTTTTGGGACTTCTTCCGTTTCCACGTGTATTCTTGTCCATTACTCTATTCGTTCTTTTTAGTTGTTATTTATATTTTTTTTTAAATAATTATCAATTGAGAGAGAATCAATTATCTTTTTCTAACTTTGTTCTTTTGACATTAATTATTTTAGAACAAGGGCACATACTTTCTCCGTCCTTAATTACTTATCCACTTTTAAATTAATATATTTATTATAAAAAAAAATTGACATAGTGAGTTACCATTTTACCCCTATTATTATGAAATGGATGAATTAAAATTTTAAGATTTTCAAGAAGATCTTTCTTTTTCAAAATTAATTAATTGAGGGTATAAGAGGACAATTTTTTTTTTGTCATTTCTTGATTTGTCAAAGAGTAACTTTCACAATTGATTTGAATTAATAGTTTGCTATTTCATACAATTTTCCCTTTGTCAAAATAGACAAGTAAAAAAAAAAATTGGATAAATAATTAGGGACAAATAAAGTATATAATAAAGATTAAAAAATTAATAAGGATATATTGATCAAACATCGCTCATTATTAAATTTCTCTTAAAGATTATGTCAAACTTTTAGTATGACAACTAAAAAAAACGGAGAAAGTAATTAAAGTCTCACTCTATTTTAACATTCCGTTTTAACTGTTATGTATTATGTTATTATATTATTTTAATAAATATAATATTTGTTAAATTTTATATTTTATGTCGTTACATAGGTATTAATATTGGGTAGAATAAAAAAATATTAGGTAGTTATAATTTATTTTATAGTTGGAAATAATTTAGTTCAAAAAATATATTTTATTTTAATTTACTAATTAACGATTGTTTATAGCCATAGAGATATCATTAAATATTTGAAAAATTGACCCAACCGGATATGATGGACGCTACAAAACGTGCTTTCGCAGCCAACTTTAAATTTAAAAAAACTTTATTTTAATCATACTATCCCTTCACGTGGGACCAAACTCGAGAAAATCTAGAATATAGACAATAATTAATTTAATGTTGATGATAAGATAAGAGTTGACAAGGTTATTGCATTATTACATAAAAACAATACCAAATCTTGTATAAAATTCCTTAACCTCTTTTAATTATAAAATATCTTCAATCTAATCTCTTGTGTTGCATGAAGAATCATAAAAGCACCCTTGCTTTTCTTATCTCTTTTTGCATGATTACATTAAAATAGTATTCTATTAAATACTCAAAAGAAAATTAGCACACATATATAATAAAATAACGTATCTTGAGATTGTAGATCATATTGTACCTAATACTAATACATATGCAAATGTAATTCATATCAAACTGGTATATACGTGTATTACTCGGGATTCATTCCACGTACTGTCATTTAATCCATATATTTTAATTAATCCATATGATGTATAGATAGCCCACACAATATAATGTTTCCTAAATAATATAACTAGAAGGGATGATTTGATTCTAGCAATTGGACATACATAAACCATAATTTCTAATTAAGTGTAATTTTAACAACTACACATTTTTGCATAGGAGAATGAATACATATATATAAGTGTGTGTGTGTGAGAGAGAGAGAGAGAGATTCATTATTTCATTATCTTATTTATTAGATTTATTTAATTTCTTAAAAAAAACAAAGAAGTAAAAGTAAGTTACTGATCTTCCGAAAGTTTAGTATTCTTAAGTTATGTGACCATGTGATTTTAGTGTAGAAAGTAGAAAGAGAGCATTACTCTTCCACTCGTAAGTCGTAACTACTTTGCATAACATTCGAGTACAAATCTCTTAAACCCTATTTTAGAGAATCCTAAAGTAGTTGTGACACTTAAATACTCTTTGTGTATATATAATAATAATCAGAGCAGAGAAATTAGAATAATTACACAGCAAATCCGATATTGAAGAATTTTAAAAACTTGATCATAAGTCGTTCATTCAGAAAATTCCCGCTAGACAGGTATTTTTTTTCGATATTATATATGTTTAATTTTAATCAGTTTTGTCAAAAAGAATTTATATACCAGTGTAATTTAGCAACCCTATGATCGCCCCTGTTCATGCATGTCTGATTTCAATAGCTTCCACATTTTTGTGCATATCAGCTTGGAGTATCTGAATTAATCATTGGTAAGTAAGTGTCATAAGGCTACTTATGACAATTTATTGATGATTCATCTTGCAATTTGTTAAACGAGTCTTATGAATTGTGTTTAAACAAATGAAGTACGTAATAACTCATGGTTCCAACTTCCAATGCTTAGTCGAACGTGCATATATATATATACGTCGATCTCTTAAGCTTATCTCCTGATGATATTAGTCTTACGAATTGAATTTTATTTTCATTTGCACTCTGAACCTAGCTATTTCAATTGCTGAGTCTTGTGATTTATAAGAGACATGTTTCAGTAATGCCAAAGAAAATGGCTCATTTGTTGTGAGTTTAAAGTCTTACTCATGTCTTGACTAGGGATCGGAGAAGAACTAATTGAGTCATAATATATGGGGCTCGATGATCTCGTAGATTTGGAAAACATACCGATTGAACAAGTTTTTGAGAATTTGAAATGTAACAAGGAGGGTCTTACTTATACTGATGTGGAAGAGAGGTTGTCCATCTATGGACACAACAAGCTGGAGGAGAAGACGGAGAGTAAATTCTTGAATTTTTTGAGATATTCATGGAACCCTCTCTCACGGACTATGGTAGCTGCTGCTATCATGGCAATTGTTCTCGCAAATGGAGGAGGAAGGCCTCCAGATTGGCAGCTTTTTTTGGGTATCGTTACATTTCTAATTGTAACTAACTCATCATACACTTTTGTTGCGGTTAAACTAACTAGCGACATAGCAGCTCGGGTCCAATTTTTACACAAGTTCTGCAGAGTTCTTCGACATGGACGATGGTGTGAAGTAGACAGTTCTAACCTCGTCCCAGGGGATATAATCCATATAAAAATGGGAGACATAGTTCCTGCAGATGTTCGTATCCTCAATTTCTTTACTACTGATCCAGTCGTGAAAATTGACCTGTCTGATCTGACGGGTGAATCTCTTCCTGTAACAAAATCACGTATTGGAGATTGTGCTTACTCTGGTTCAACATGTCAAAAAGGAGAAATTATAGCAGTCGTTATCGCTATTGGAGTTCGTACCAGATATAGGAATGCGGCAGCTCCCCACGTTGTTAAAAGTTCCAACCAAGTGGAATGTTTTCGACGTGTTTCCAAAGGTATTGGAAACTTCTGCATCCATTTTGTTGCTGTGGTAATGATGGTGGAGATCATTGTCATGTACTGTATCCAACACCGTGCATACCGTTCTGGTATCGACAATCTTCTCGTGCTCCTCATTGGTGGAATTCCAATTGGCATGCCACTCACTCTTTTACTCATAATGAGACATGGCACTGTTACTAGTTCTCATTATGTTATAAAAAGGATGACAACTATAATTGATATGGCTTGTATGGACGTGCTTTGTAGTGACATGACGGGGACCCTAACACTTGGCATGCTTGATGTTCAAAGAGACCTTATTGAGGTTTTTGCCAACGACATCAATAAAGATACCGTTGCTCTGATGGCAGCTCGAGCCTGTAATTCAGAGGAATGTGCTAGACGGGCTGGAATAAGCTTACGCCTTCGTTGCTGTCCAACTGAAAAACAAATATCACATACTTATTCAGATGGCAAAGGAAAAAAGCACAGGGTCAGCATCGGTAAACCAGAACATATCCTAAATCATTATGCTCATAACAAGTCAGATATCGAACATAGAGTTCATTCTGTGATTAACATGTTTGCTGAGAAGGGTTTGAAGTCAATGGCAGTGGCATACCAGGAATTTCCGTCAGATATAGAACATAGAGTACATTCTGCGATGGACATATTTGCTGAGAAGGTTTTGCACTCAATTGCTGAGCAGGCCAACCCGTCAGATATAGAACAATCAGTTCACTCTGTGATTGACATGTTTGCTGAGAAGGTCTTGCACTCAATCACTCTAGCATTCCAGGAAATTCCGTCAGATATAAAACATACTGTTCGTTCTATGATTGACGTGTTCTCTGAGAAGGTCTTGCACTCAATCGCCGAGGCATACCAGGAAGTTCCACACGGATCAAAGGAGAAATCTGGGAGTCCATGGCAACTCATCGGTCTTCTGCCTTTTGTTGATCCGCCAAGAGAGGATTGTGCAAGCTCAATCAGGGAATTGTTGAACCACGGAGTGAATGTTAAAATGATTACAAGGGATCATATGGTAATTGGAAAAGAAATTGGGCGTCGCCTGGGAATGGGGACTAATATGTATCCTTCATCTGCTCTGTTGGGACATAATGATAAATCAATTGCTGCTGATAATGATCTATCGATTGATGAAATCATAGAGAATGCTGATGGTTTTGTTAGCTGTGCCCTTCCTGAGCAAAAATATGAGATAATAAAGCACTTGCAATCTCGGAAACATGTATGTGGAATGATTGGTGGTGGTGTCGATGATATTCCTGCTTTAAAGAAGGCTGATATCCGGATAGCTCCTTATGGAGTCACTGAAGCGGCTCAAAATGCTGCTGACATTGTCCTTATGGAATCTGGTCTGAAATACTTGTGTGAAGCTGTTTTGACCAGTCGATCAATCACTGTAAGGATGAAAAGCTGCATGGTACATGCTGTTTCAATTGCAATCCATAACGTGCTTGGTTTTATGCTCTTGGCTCTGGTCTGGAAGTTCGATTTTCCACCCTTTAAGATGCTCATTATTGCGCTAGCCAATTGCTTTATCAATGTGATAGCATCACAGAACAGGGTCAAATCATCTCCTCTGCCTGTTAATTGGAGCCTGTCCGAGATTTTGACTACTGGAATTGTCCTTGGTAGCTATTTGGCAATGTCAACGGTAATATTCTTCTGGGCAGTATATGAAACAAACTTCTTTTCACTCGACAAGACATATATGAAGTTTGTATTAGCAGTTCTCCTTCAAGTTAGCAGCAGCAATTATGCGCTAATATTCGTCACGAGGACTGGGAAATTGTTGCCTGGTTGTGATAGTCTCCTATTTATTTGGGTGTCTTATCAACTTCTTTTCACCATGCTTGCTGTGTCTGGAGATCAGAGCATTTGCTGGAGTTGTGCAGGAAAAATCTGGCTATACAACATAGTATTCTACGTTCCTCTTTATTGCATCAAGTTCTTCAATCAGCGCTCGCGCAAAGGATTTTTGAAAAGCATATTGTGATTGCTGGTATGTTTAATTTATATCATATAAGCTGATTTTTTAGATTAAGTTTGTTTGTTGCATTACTTTGTTTTCTGCAAGTATTTGTTTTTTGGTCATAACCAGTTATAATGGTAAACTTCCAAACTTGATCTATTTTGGCATTTACATGGTTCATGTTATTTGAAAAATACCAATTATGATTTTGCAATATGTTTTTATGTTGAATTTAACTGTATAATTTATTCCAAGTGTAGCTCTGGCAATTTGTTCCTCAAGAAAGGAAGAATGGTCTCAATTTCTGAACTGCAGTAGGTTTCTAATATTCTTGTAAGATCAAATCAAACTAACGTATGACATAAGAGTGACTACTTTATTGGGTCATTTCATAACGTTTTCGTTTAACTTCCAACATTTAGCAAGTCATAAAGTGGAACAATGACACCCACAAATATCAAAGGATAGACTATTGAGCGCCACTAAAATCATTGCCAAATTTTGATGGTCTCACTTTTAGTCTAAGGTCCCATTTGGATTGGCTTAAAAAAAGTTATTTTTAAGTCAAAAGTAAAAAAGTCAAATTGAAATGACTTTTAAATCAAAAAATAAAAAATAGGAAGAAATCTACTTTTGGTTTTTGACTTATTTTAAGTCATTTTAAACTTATTTTAAGTCATTTTTGACCTTGTCAAACACTTCTCAACTTATTCTAAGTTATTTTTTATATTTGCCAAACACTTCCATAAGTAAAAAAAACTAACTTAAAAGTAGGTTTGACAAACTTTTAAGCCAATCCAAACACCCTCTAAGACTAACTTGTACAACAACCCAATTTGCCATGGATTTTAGTTTGAAAATTTTATGTCCAATTTCGTCGTGCGTATAAACCAACTAGCCTCTAATTTCAACTTTGAATTCCTTGTTTGTCACGTCGAGACTTTGTGTTAGACTTTAGACAAGTAATACTACTCACACTAGTCAAAGTATATGACAATGACGCCACCTCCTTGTACTTTCAAGACGCGTTGACCATCAACAACATACTTTTCAATTGCTTGCCTACTGTCGCCCAAAATACCTTACTTTATTTTAGAGATATACTATACATGTTTTTTTTTTTTTACGTAGTAGCAGAGTCAAAATTTCCACCAAAAAAATTCAAAATATGAAAGATACACACACTAAAAAGTTCAAAAATCCAACATCTACTATATATATATAAAATAATCTAATCATGTATAAACATATCAAGTTACGAATAGCTAGGAGTGAAATGAAAATTGTCTAACCTTTATTTTTAGGGAAAATTGTGTAGAATAGCAAACATTTAAACGATATTAAATGCTATAGCTATTGTTTTGGAAAATTGTGATTCACAGTCACTGTTTCGTTAGATCTTGCTATTTGTTTAATTTGTATAATTAACCCAGAATTGTGTAATTTGATTCCTGATCGTATAAATCCTTATTTTGTATATACTTACCCTAGGTATTTGTATACGATTTATGAAAAATTCACAATAAATTACCATGTTTGTATATCGGCAAGCGAAATATACAAACGGAGTTCTAGAAAATTTCTAAATGTATAAGTACATAATTTATATATACTTATCTTATTTGTATATTTCCAAGCGAAAATATACAAATAGCCCGAAATATACAAATCGGGGCTTCCATAGCAAATAAAACTATAGCTACAAAGTGCAATTATCATAACTATAACTATAAAACGTTATTCCTTATAGGGCAAACTACATAAATTCCACTAGTTTAGGTCCTAATTATGAAGATTTCCGATAGTTTCAAATATTACTTCTTCTATCATATTTCGTTCTTAGGATACATCAGTGTGAATCCGCGAGATACATGTATTTGCCGAATTTTAAAATAGAGATACATATTTTATTTATTTAAATTAATTGGTTGTAACTAATTTTCTTAATTAGAGGAGTGATTGAGAATTTTCAAAATACGTGGACAATTAATTCTGAAAATTTAAATTAATTAAATCTATTAATATAAGGTAGAAATCAATTAGTGTTTCTATGTTTAATTAGTTTAATTTTATAATTCTTTGAAATAATAAATTCATTAATATTATTATTAAAAGACAAAATCATGTATATCTTGGTCATGTAATTTGATTAATTTCATTTTAATACTCTTAAAAATAATAAATTCATTAATTTGATGTATCTATTATCAATATATGATGTATCCAACAAATTAAACACTAGATTCATGAGTATCATACAAGTACATTCATATGTATCATACAAGTATCTAGTACTAATTTTATGTAGTTTGTTATATGTATCTATTTATATGATCTAATATTATTTCATCTATCTTTTATATGTATAATTTGATGTATCATTTATCAAGTATCAATTTCATACTTTATATTCAAAAACATGTATCTCAGTTACATAGTAAGCATATACATCTAATTATGTGTATCTAAATATGGAATGTAATTGAAACGCATGAATTTAGAAACAAATCACGACTGTAGAGTATTTGTTGTATAATTAATAAAAAAAGGAAAAAAAATTGAAAATTCTTCCTTTTTTTTTTTAGTATCTAATTTTATTTTCTCATAGATACATTAACTCTTAACTAGATACATGTACATAATACCCTTCGTATATCTCTTCTCTTCAACAGAGACCAATGCCACCTCCATTGCACGTCTCCTCGCCTTCATGAAATCATCGTCTCCGACAAAAGCTTCACCAAACTAGCAGGAAATCTTTTGTTCTTCGTTGCGCTCTTCTCCTAGGTACACTGAGGAATTGAAACTTGATGATGTTGTACATACTATCCATTATTATTGTAGTCAGTAATATTTTCCCCTTGGTTTAGTGTGTTTCTATACGTTC
The DNA here is from genome assembly GCF_000226075.1 of Solanum tuberosum. Taxonomy (NCBI): domain Eukaryota; kingdom Viridiplantae; phylum Streptophyta; class Magnoliopsida; order Solanales; family Solanaceae; genus Solanum; species Solanum tuberosum. The sequence goes on from NW_006238930.1 coordinate 2,030,246, forward strand.
CTATTCTTTTCTTGAAAAAGGATGTAATTCTAAGCCCATCAATTTTGACTCATTGGTTAACATGAGGATTAAGGGAAGAGGAAGAGTTTGAGTTTTACCCTAACTCATATTCTTGGATAGGAAGATATTTGTTTTTAATTAAAACACTAATTTTGGAGTTTAAACGTAAAGATAATTAATTAATCCTAGTTTTAAGGGATATGGATATTGATTGTATCTTCAATAATATATGATATAAAATATTAAAAGTGGTAATATATGTAATTGTTTAAAAATAGAGATAAAATTAATATATATAATAGTGATGTATGTCTAATAAATTAATTTATTCTTTATATTTATTGTGTTTGCTTATTTCTAACTAAAATTACTCTTTTTTAACGGTGGGATTGAGTCGGGGTCATTTGATCAGTCATATGGCCCATTTAGGTAGTTTATAGACTTGTAGCCCATTAGAACCAGAAAAAGAAAAGAAAAACTTAAATTTGGAGTGTATGAAGTCCACCATTTCATGTGAAGGAATTTAAACACACATCAAATCTCCTTGTCGTCTCTGCTTCCTTTTCTACACTCTTGATTGATGGCCGGCCAAAATTTCAATTTACACCAGATCTCCATAAACTGATTCTCAGCTATTAGTCTTCTTCCTTCTAGATTACTTCAATCTTCCAACTTTATCTGATATAAATTCCCAATTGACTATCCATCAATATTCCAATCTCTTTTTCAATTTGGGAAAATTGGCCGATCTGATCTTCATTAAAGACTGAGTCTTTTATATTCCTAGATACAATCTTGAAATCTTTAACCCAAATGGTCTGTTTACATACCTCAATTCCTCCAATAGACCCAAAATTAGCCAGGGCAAAATCCAAGATTTCAGCTGCCCATTTTTCGAAATTGAGGCAAATCAATCGGTTGGACAAGAAAAGAAACATGCCGTCAAGTGATTGTGAACAGTCTCACTCTGCTATCATTGATGTAGTGATTTTGATTGCCGTGATTGGTGCTTCTGGGGTTTTGTTGTATCCTTACATAAATCTTGTGGTGCATATACTGATTGAATTTTTCGAAGAAGTTTCTGATGTGGTGAAAGAGGAATTTTTGCGGGCTCCGATGGTGTTTATCTGTCTAGGGCTTAGCATTTTTTTTGCTGTAATTGCTCTTTTGGCAGTGACAGTTTGTACAACAGGGAGAGGATGTGGGAGACCAGGTTGTCGTCGGCTTAAGAAAGCTGCTGAATTTGATATACAGTTAGAGACAGAAGACAGTCTTAAGAAGTCAAATTTGATTCCAAAAACTGGAGGAGTTAAAAAGGGGATATTCAAGTTACCTAGAGATTACCATCAAGAATTGGAAGGTGAACTTAAAAGAATGGCTCCGCCTAATGGTAGAGCGGTTCTTGTGTATCGAGGCAGATGTGGTTGCTCTATAGGTACAATGGAAATTCCTGGACCAAGGAAGACTGGAAAGTTTAAGAAATAATTTTAGGAAGCATATTTTGGATGCTGTAATAATCAGATGATGCCTTTGACTGGTAATCTTCTCTGAAAAGAACTAGACCCTTTTATAAGCTTATATATATATGAGTATAAATTATTACAAAGAACAGGAACGCTTATTATAATGTAACAGGGGAATCTGCCATTTCCGCTACCATAATAGTGTAGTCCATCGATCCCCGTTCCTGTAAATTAGTTAAGTACTATTTGGGCCACAGAAGATGTGTTTTGTGCAATAGCTACATAAACACAGTTTGACCTTGTTGATTGAGAATCTTATCTATGGCTATTGCTGTTTTACTGGTATGTGTGTCCCCATAGCTAATTCTCGCTGACCACGTCTTATAGGATCAGTTTATTTATGGTTTTAGTGTTCTCTTTCTGGAGTACTTTATATCTCTTCTTGCAAACTTATGTTAGTTGTTTATTTTCTGTTGCTATTTGCTTTAGTTTGATGACTACATTCTGCCAATTAGGTTTAAAGGAATAGTCAGAAGTTCAACAATCATACTTCAATGTGTAGTACTTTCTCGAGCTGTATAAAAAAAAATCATATCAGATGATCATGTATTGAAGTTGCTTGAATTGCCTATGTCCCTCAACTGCTACAGTTGGGAATGAAAACATTATCTATGTACATAATTGATGTTCTGAGCCATTGGAAACAGCCTCTCGACTCTATAAAAATAGGGTAAGGTCTGCGTACATCCTACCCTCCCCATACCCCATTTGTGGGATTGCACCGGGTATGTAGTTGTTATTGTGATACATAATTGATGTTCTCGTAATGGAAGTTCTGCTCAATTGTTTAGACTTTTTTTCAGTTTGTTGTGCAACTGATGTCCTAAACTGCTTAATCTGCTCAACTGGGGTAGACTCTGAGTCTTTTAGCTGATTGTCAATGTGCTTTTGTGCTACTTAAACTATGTCATTGAACACACAAATCTTTGAGTTACAAGAATGGGCAGTGTTCGTCCTTGTGTGCCTTATATGATTCTTCGTTTGGTATATTACTACTACTGTCATAGTACTAGTATGTTTTTCTTCTTATGTCGCTTACTTTCTTGATGTTTTTGCCTGTGGGTTCAAGTCCCCCAAAAAACAAAAAGTACCTCTGATTGAGCCTTACAACAAGTCTTTTAAACAATTTAGATGACATTTGTGAAAGACCTCTTTGTTGGTGTGTTAAAGGCCTAAGTTGAATGTTTTTATATTGATACAAAACAAAGTTTAATAACTTTACGAGATAAATTATTAAACTTGAGTGATCTTTTGAGATATTAACTCTGTTTTATTATTATGTGGGCAGGCAAGAACATTTGTATGTAGTCAGTTGATTGTCTGGTTAAATTTCTACTATGTGACTAAACCAGAGTGGTAGATGTAAGCAGTTGATTGTCTAGTAAAAATTCCGCGTAAACTTGGAAAAGACGACTCTATTAAGAAAAATCATTTAAGTACTATTTTTTGGTAAACAAGAAAAAATCTTTACCATCTCTTTTGAGAGATTATTATTCATCAATCCACTCTCGTATTAACTAGATAGCATATAAAGTAAACCAAAATAAACAGAATAAAAAACACAACCTAAGATGCTCTCAATGTATATATCTGTTTGTTCTTCATCCAACTCATTAATACTACTACCAACACGTCTAATACTCTCTCTCAGAGTCGGTGTTCTCCCGGCCGTCACGACAGCCGCAGGCATCTTGTACCTGCAAACAGGACAGGAACCATGTATCTCCAACCACTGGTTAATACAATTTGAATGATAACGATGTTTACATGGCATCTCTTTAGCTTTTTCCCCAACTTGAAACTCCGACAAGCAAATTGCACATTCACTTTCCTCTTCTATAATTTTAACAATTGGCAGTGCTTCTACTGAAGCCTGTGCCGCTGGTGGTGAAGGCCCGGCTTCATACTGGATGTATGAACTCCTGCGCGCCATCAGAGTGAGATCCCGAAACAACGTTGGCATGGTAAATTGAAGTACTTGGTATAGGATGGATGGGTGTATATAAAGTGTATATTCTCGAACCTAGTTCTAGTTGGATTTGGAATAATATACTTTTAACAGCACTAATTATAAACCAATATTTAGTAAGGGCATCTAATGGAGGGGTGTATATATAGTGTATATTCTCGAACCTAGTCCTAGTTGGATTGGGTGGGAATAATATACTTTTAACAGCACTAATTATAAACCAATATTTAGTAAGGGTGTCTAATGGAGGGGTGTATATATAGTGTATATTCTCGAACCTAGTCCTAGTTGGATTGGGAATAATATACTTTTAACAGCACTAATTATAAACCAATATTTAGTAAGGGTGTCTAATGGAGGGGTGTATATATAGTGTATATTCTCGAACCTAGTCCTAGTTGGATTGGGTGGGAATAATATACTTTTAACAGCACTAATTATAAACCAATATTTAGTAAGGGTGTCTAATGGAGGGGTGTATATATAGTGTATATTCTCGAACCTAGTCCTAGTTGGATTGGGGAATAATATACTTTTAACAGCACTAATTATAAACCAATATTTAGTAAGGGTGTCTAATGGAGGGGTGTATATATAGTGTATATTCTCGAACCTAGTCCTAGTTGGATTGGGTGGAATAATATACTTTAACAGCACTAATTATAAACCAATATTTAGTAAGGGTGTCTAATGGAGGGGTGTATATATAGTGTATATTCTCGAACCTAGTCCTAGTTGGATTGGGAATAAATATACTTTTAACAGCACTAATTATAAACCAATATTTAGTATTAAGGGTGTATATTCGTAAACCTAGTCCTAGGTGGATTCGGAATAATATACTTTTAATAGCACTAATTGAAAACCGACATTAGAAAGGGTGTCTAATGGTTTAGTTTGGTTAATTGGTTATTCAAAGATTTTATATCATATTAATTCTGCGGTTATTTTATTGTCTATAGTTAAAATTTGATTTTTCAAAATCTTGGTTTTTATTGGATATTTTTTTCAGTGCGATTAATTTTCTGTAATGTGATTTTAAAATATCATTTAATAATAGGGGGCATAGTAACTAGGTTGTTGTTTATTATGTAAAATAATAACTAGTTTCAATGCACTACTAGTTTTAATATACACATATAGGTTAATTATATAAAAAATATTATAGTGTTACAAAATTAAGAATTTCCAATGTCACAGACTTGATAATTTTGAAAGGTTAAAGCCAAAAAAAATGAAAGAATATTAATTAAAGCTGAAATTTAGAATTTTATTTATTAACTCTAAATTAAATAATTACTTTAAATTTTATTTATGAAAAGAAAAGGAAGTCAAAATCAAATATTAATCTAATTGGCTACTAATTTATTTTCCCCTTAGATTTTGAAGTTCTAGGTTTCTAATTAAGAATTATTTTGATAAGTATAGTATTAGTTTTGAACTATTTCAAAAAATAAAATTATAAACTATCATCTAGAAAGTAATTAATTATTTTTATACAAATAAATGATTAAATTATCAATTTATTCTTCTTAATGAGCCCTTTTAAAAATGAAAAAGAAAAAAAGCATAAGGTCAGCAGCCGCAGACATTCGAATGTGCACCTTGACTAGTCCTAAGCACCTCGCAACGCCGGGCCACATCATCTCGTTGTTTTAATGGTATTCAAAGTGTATAATTTACTCATTTAGAATATCATTATACATAAATTAATTTTTAATAAAATTGTTTGTGTGATTATCTCTAATCTACTATAGCTTTGTTCCTGATTGTCACAATGTATAAATTGTATACAAGATTAGTTGTTTGATCAATTTTTTTTATTTATATTTGATTTTAGGTGGTTTGTCGCATAAAAATATTAGTGCTTTATAATTGTCTAAATATAAAGACATGACTTATTTAGTACTCTGATTTTTCATCTAGGAAAAAAAGTTTCAAGGCTTGAATGTGTTTCTCTACATTCACTCCTATTTTGGAGTTTATTTTTGTTAGATTTCAATTAATCATAATAAATTTTATTTTCCATATATCATAAAAAGGCTAGAAGATTTATTTTTTCTAATATCATTATTATGTGACACTTCAAAATTGGTGCTGATAGAGAAGTATCAATCGCTGCTAGTGTAAGTATTAGTGGTTATATTAGTAAAACATTGTGTATATGTTTTTACTTCTTTTTGAAAAAATTACTGTATTGTTTGCATTTCTAAAATTGTATAAATGTATAGAAATAACTTTTGATCTACTCAGTTTTTCTGCTTATTATAAAATGGTATAAATAGTTTCATTCCGATTAAACTGAAAATTTTTAGCTCCCTTACACTTCTAATTTTAACATATAGCAAAATTAAAACTTTGGCCATCATATATTAAGTTCTTCTATAATTGTACGAAGTGCGAGTAATTTCTCTCATCTAATACAATAATAACACACTTATATTGACATGAACTTTTTGCAATTTAGACGGCTAAATTATTGACTAAAATAGACAACTTATGAAAGAATTGGAAGTCTTATATATGGTTCACGGCATCTTATACCTACAAATTGGACAAGATGCATGTATCTCTAACCATCTGTTAATACAATTTGAATGATAGCGATGTTTACATGGCATTTCTTTAGCTTTTTCCTTGACTTGAAATTCTACCAAACAAATAGCACATTCGCTCATCTGTACGATTTCAACATCTGGCAATTTTTCTATTGAAGCCTTTGTCGCTGGTGGTGGTACGGTACTAGTCGTCCTGATTATTGGCTCCCAATTCGTAGTCCTAGGCTCTGCCGTCGGAACAACTTCTCTCATGTTTTGTTGTTGCGGGATCCGCGATCGCTCATGCTGCTCCGCCTGATAGAGTGCGTCGCTCAGCGCGTGGAATCGCGCCATAGCTGCCGGTGGTGGCTGTGGCTGTGGCTGTGGCCGTGGCCGCGGCTGCTCACGGAAAGATCTTCTTCTCGTATTCATAGTATATTTGATGAATTAATTCCCGGACGACAAATTATAGTATGTATATATTCTTCAACCTAGTTTTAGTTGGATTTAGAATAACACAATTCAATTACCGAAATCCTAATTCCTAAACCAGAAGGTAATAGGATAGAAACTCTGTGTTGTTCGTTTAGTAGTTTAGTTTGTTAATTAGTTATCTCAATTTTTATTTTACTGGTAAAAATTTGATTCATCTAATTGGTAGTTTAATTTCCCACTTTGTAATCCTCTTTTCAATTTCCCTTGCCCTTATTTATAATTTTAAAAATTTACTCCACCTAATTTAACTTAACACAAAATTTAAGAATATAAAAAATAAAAATAAAAACTTTCTAATATATCATTTGGTCATGAATTAAAGTTAGTTAAACGTATCAAAATGTATAACATTAAATATGTCACGTGAAATATTGAAATTAAATTGTTACAATTAAATAAAAAAGGACTTAAATATTTCGAAGTTAGATTCTCTTAAATCTTAATGCACAAAAGTGTGCAACCAATAATAGAGTCGAAAGTAATTTGCTAAACTAAAACACTAGGCAAATAAAATATGAAAAAAATTGGAAGTCAGAAGCGATTAGTGTCAAAATTTCTTGGTTAATCCAAGTCAAAATTGTCCACTAATTCTGGCCTCTCTTATACATGCAAAATGCACAGCATTCCCATATCTCTAATCACATGTTAATACAATTGGAATGATAGCGATGCTTACATGGCATCTCTTTAGCTTTATCCCCTTCTTGAAACTCCAACAAGCAAATCACACACTCACTTTCCTCTTCTATAATTTCAACAATTGGCAGGGGAAGACACCACTCAGCACCCGCTCCGTGGGGTGGGTTTCAATGCCTAACAAAAAGGGGAGAGAGGGAGACCACTGATTCTGTTGGCTCTAAAAACTGAGTGACGAGAATCTGTCTTTACTTAAACCTACGAAAGTTCCCCTTAAGCTGATCACTCTGGTCACTCAGATCTTGCGCCTTTATCGAAATCTATGTGGCAGTTAAAAATCCCTCCTTTTCAATATATTCGAAATTTTGCGGTAATGGTGAGAATGCAAGTATTAAATAAACAAATAACCACATTGAAGAGTCCATTACTATCAATCTTGTTTGAATTTGATACCTACAAAATCAAATAAGGTGGTTATGGTTGTGGCATGTTATAAGTAACGACATGGTCTATAGTTACAAATACGTATGAAGAAGACAGGCCCTTTATGTGTGTGTATAAATAGTGTCATGAAGAACCTAGGGTTGATATTCAATAACAATGATTCTCATTTTTATAATGTTGGTATCCCGGTCAGTAGTAAGGGTGTACAAAACCGAAAATTGAGTCAAATAAAAAAAAAACCAATTAATGGTTTGGTTTGGTATTAGAAAAAAACCCGATTATACTTGGGTTGGTTTGGTTTTAACTAAAAAATGTCAACTCGAGACTAAATCAATCCGAAATTATATATATAATTTTTAAAATTTATTTTATAAATAAAAGTATTTACTTTGATAAAATTTCTAAATATTACTTTATACGTTTTCATAATTTTTATCTTTTAACATATTTTTTCAAGTTTTTTGAGACTTAAAATTTTGAATGGTTCAATAAATGTTATAGTCCATAGATATTAGTAACTCTAATAAAGCTTAATTCAAAATCAAATCAATACTATATTGCTAACAAAATAAATTAATTCAACACTAAGAATGACAATAATGTTGAATATTTGTTCTTTAGTTTTACATTGGTTTAGACATTTAAAATACATAATCTAATTTTAATTTTTCTTTAATGTTTAATCATATAACTAATACTTACTATTAGACTTATTTTACTATAATTTAGTACTTTTAAATTACGTTCATTTTCATTATGACTTTGCAATATTTATTTTATATGATAATTTCTTTATTATTTTTTATTGAATATTTTAGTGTCAGCACTCATCTCATATTTTGTGTTATTTTCTTAAAAAACACCTTAGATAGTTGTATTTTGGTTGAACTAAAAATATATTTAGAGCACAAGTTAATTATATGTTTGTATGCATACTTTACCGGAAAAATCCAAAAATCTGGAAAAAAAAATTCCAAGGTTTATTAGTTTGGTTTGATTTAAAATTTTAAAAATTCAACACATGGTTTGGTTTGGTATCTGAAAAATTCGAACCAGCTCGAGGTTGGAAAACCCGAAAAAAAACCCGAATTTTATTAATTTAATTTGGTTTATATATTTAAAAAATTTACACAAATAATTTAATTTGATATTTGAAAAACTCAAACTAATCCGATCATGTACACCTCTACCGATCAGCTTGTGTACACCTCTTGAAACCTAATGATTACTAACCTCTTTATTAGCCAACATCCTTCGTGGAAGTTTTTTAGCTCACTTGTTTCCACTTTTTTTTTTGCAACACTAATGTCCTAAGCTGCGCAGCACTTCAACTTTATACATACAACAGCTTAATTAATCCTCTTGACTATATCTTCCACTTATAGTATCGTGTTTTTCTTGTTGGGTTTAGGATCTTTTTTTCCCTTTCCTATGTGGATAAATAAAAGTCTTATTAGGATCAGTCAATTTTAGCCCATAACCCAAATATTATGTGGCATATATAAGGCTTATTTGGTCTTATTTTCAGAAACACAAGAGAGATTCGTTTTAGAGATGGAGAGAAAAAGAGAAAAATCCCGTTTTTTGCTTCTGGAAATTTTCTGCTCAAGCAATCCGCTTCAGACAGAGTTTGCTGCTTCGTTAATCGTTGGATCGTGCTCAAATTTGAACTGGGAGTTTTTAGCATCTGATTCTTGCAATTCAACGGTGAAGATCGAATTTGGAAATCTGTAGCTTCTGATTTTGTGGCATGAACAGTAGCGCGTTTTTGGGGAGCTTTTGGTCCTGTGATTTTTTACTCTTCACATCGAAGGGTTTTTCACGTAAATCGTTGTGTCTTGTGTGATTGGCTTATTCTTATTTTGTTGCTTTAGTTTGGTTGATATACTTGTTGTTCATTCTTCATATTGTTTGATTTGGTTTGTCTTCTCTTGGTTCAAATTGAAAGGGAAAGTTTAGATTTGAATATTATTCTACTGTTATCCTGTTTGGCATTCTTGTTAGTGCGTTGCCTTTCCCAACATTTTTCCTATGTTGTTTTCTTGTGTTTTTGCATGTGGGTTTAATTTCCAAATAGATACACTGATTTAGCCTTAAATTGATATTTAAGGCCCAAGAAGCTATTTTACTTGGTTAATAGTGTGCTTAATTTGCAGTTAAATTTGGTCAAATTTCTACAAAAACGTGACTAAGACTAGAATGATGAAGGTCGGCGAGTTGATTGTCTTGTGAAAAATTCATGTAAACTTGAAAAAGAGAACTCTATTAAGAAGCAATAGTGTCAAAATTTGTTGGTTAATACAAGTATAAGTTGTCAATTAATTCTGGCCTCTGGCTCCTTCTACAAGGTCGACAGACGGCATCTTATACCTACAAACTGGACAGGATCCCCGTATCTCTAACCAGCTCTTAATACATTTGGAATGATATCGATGCTTACATGGCGTCTCTTTTGCTTTTTCCCCAACTTGAAATTCCACCAAACAAATTGAACATTCACTCATTTGTTCTTCTTGTACGATTTCAACATCTGGCAATTCTTGTGGTGGTGAAGGCCGGCTTTGCTCTATCCTACGTCTCATCAGGAGTAGGATCTGCTCCAAAACTTCTCTGCCTATCCGGACCTGCTCCAAAACTTCTCTACTTATCAGGTTCGAGCGGTTTTCCTGCCGGGTTCTAGATCTCCGCCGCCGCTCTAGGAATGGATCCGGAAAACTCCTCTCGAATCCATGAAACTTGATGAATCAATTGTCGGGATCGAAATTCTTAATTGTCCATAGGCTGGGCCGGTTGGGTATATATACATAGTATTCTCAAACCTAACTTTGGTTGGATTTGGAATACTATACCTTCAATTCACTAACCGAGTAATTATAAACCAACCTGTAACAGGAAATAAATTTTAAACACACAGAATACATGCACTAAAGCCGAAGTAAAACATTGTGTTGTTTTTATGGTACGTTTTTGGTTCCTATTCAAGGTTGAGTATTCATATGAAACCCATTAACTTTGATTTGCTCTCTATCAATAATTTATTCATTAATTAAATTTTAATAATATCCATTTTCAACTTATTAACTTTTACATGTTACTATTTAAATAAATAATTTGTATTCATTAAAAATAATTATACTCAATCATAAGAACTAGATAATTAGTGATATATAAGTTAGTTTGTATATGCATAGTTTAATATTTTTACAATTTTGTAATAATTGGTTCCTTTTAGTATAAAAATAAGTATTCAAAACACTCTCAAACTTGATATGAATTATTAATTTATTCCTCCAATTATTGATAGTCTTGAAAATATATATTTATTTAATTAAGTAATTTAAAAACACTCCTCTTGTACCACATGTCATCTACCCATGTATATGTGGATTATTTTTTTCCTAATGTGGGGTACACATAATATATATATTAAAAACAAATATTAAAGAATTAAATGCTAAAGTTTAGTAAAGAAGATCTTTTTTAAAAAATATTTTTTTTTCTTATTCCACCCCACCCCCTACCGAGGGTACCTAAATAAAAGGATTACTTTTAAAATAAAATTAAAAAAATTCTTACCCTATCCACACATCCCTACCCCCCTTCCCAAAAAAAAAGTTTAAAAGATTTTTTTTTGGGGTTGAGTGGGTAGTGAGGTGGGGGTTGGGCACTGGATAAGGGGTGAGGTGGGGGTACAACCTTAAAATAATTATATAAATATTTTTAAAATGTATCTTTTATTATATATACTAGAAAAAAATGGCCCGTGTCAGCACGGGCCCAACATTATTAAAAACTAGCACGGGCTCCGATGTCTAGTATATATATATACTAGAAAAAAATGCACGGGCCCAACATTATAAAAATTTAAATACAAAATATTAAGATAAAGTTCTGCATAAGTTATTTTTATAAATTCTATATATTATTGTTATTCAAATTAAATTTTTAAATCTCAATTATCTAAAAATATAATGTAGTATTTTTTTTCTTCTTTTTTTCTATCTAAAAATATAATATAGTAGAGGAAGATGTTTTTCAATCACGAGAAATTCTCTCCGAAGCGTAAGGAGTCTATAACCTTTTTCATTTTTATTATTTATATTAATCATAATTTGATTTTAAATATCATATTTATCATTCAAAAAGCCTATAAAACTATCTCCGATCCACTTTTATTTTACTCTCTATTCTCTATATTTGGAAAGTATAATAGAAATAGTAGAGGAAGATGTTTTTCAATCACGAGAAATTCTGTCCGAAGCGTAAGGAGTCTATTACCTTTTATATTTAATCATAATTTGATTTTAAATATCATATTTATCAATCAAAAAACCTATAAAACTAACTCCGATCCACTTTTATTTTACTCTCTATTCTCTATATTTGGAGAATAAAATAGAAAATTCGCTCTCCAATCATTCTCTAATTTACTTTCTATTCTTCATCTATAGAGAAGTTTGGATAATTACTATCCATACCCTCTATTTTAATTTTGATTATTTTATTATTATTTCTACTATGTAATATTTGTAATTAACATATTATAAATCATATAAGACCATTAGTTAATCTTTAATATTAGTAATTTCCTTAATATAATATAACCCCTCAATAAATATATATATATACTATTTTCAATCTGAATTAATAATATTTCATTCTTGAATTTTTTTTATTTAGGATCAATTCGAATTTCATGGACATTTCATAAATAAAATGGCTCAAAAGTATTCTATGGCAAAAGTTGAGGGAGCACAGACTGGCCACAAGTCCACATGTCTTATGTAGCTGTGTTACGGGTGTAGTTCTATGGGTCCCACCATATTCAATGATAGTTCATTTGAATGGCATCATATGTAATTTAGTAGAACGATAGGCCTTCTATGTAGTTGTTGATGTGGTCTAAAATTTTAATATAAGACCATTTATTAAATTTTTAATAATTGTAACTTTTTTAATGTAATATAACACTTCAGAATTTTTTTTTTAATATATACATTTTCAATCTGAATTAATAATACTTCATTTAAAAAAATAAATATTTAGAACCAATTCCAAACTCATCAATGGACATTTCATAAATAAGAATGGTAAAGTGTTTTTTATTAGAAAAATAAATAAGGCAAAAGTTGAGGGAACACTGACTGACACAACTCCACAACTGTAGTTCAATGGGTCCCAATCACATTTAATGATATTTCAGTGGATGGCATCCATTGTAATTTAACAGAAAATGATGGGTTTTTTATGGACCTGTTGATGTGGTCTAAAGAATAAAGCAGAAAATACAATTCCTCTAAAGCAAATTGATGTAGGAAAATACTATTATACCCTTAAGCTTTCTTCTAATGTCAGCAAGCTGACATGTTGAAACTCCTGAAACTCTCTCTTCTAATATATAGAAATATCTATGTGTACGCCAAATTAACATAAAATTCTACATATATGCTTATATGGATGACATGTGGCATACAAAGAGTGTTTTTAAATTCACTTAATTAAGTAAATGCGTGTTTTTAAGGTTGTCAATAATGGAAAAACTGTATGAAATAACAAACTATTAATTCAAATTAAATGTTATAGCCATAGTTTGTTTTAATTGTAATTCGCAGCAAACATCCCATTTTTTTGTCATCTGATACGATATACAATTAGTCATTTTATACATTTTGGTATAAAATGTGTTTGTGTTTGTGTTTGTATTAAGCGAGAGAAAAGTATATATACAAATACAAATACAGATCTTATTATACAAATTACAATGTATAAATAAATTTATACAAAACTGAACAATTGGTATAAAATTGGATGTTTCTAGCGAATTATACAAATCAAAAGCTCCATAGCAAACATAAAATTTGTTATGGAGCACAATATTGCAAACTATAGCTATAACATACAAATATGATTTTTATATTTGTTATATGTGAAAGTTGCTCGTCAATAATTGGGGGACTAAATAATAATTCACGTCAAGTTTAACACTGTTTTCAATATCTATTTCTTTAGTTTTTTGTTAAAAAAAAATAATCAACACATCAACCGCTTATTTCTAACATTTTAATCCATGCATCTACTTATTTATTCATCAATTCTTATAAGAGACAAGTGTCAAAAACACACATAAATTATCTTCTTCTTTTTTAGTTTCATACCTAAACTATTGAGAGTGTGAGTTTCATACCTAAACTATCACTTTTTAGTTTGAGAAACACACATCGGTGGTGTGTGTTATACACTATCTCTTTTATTTGAAAAAAACATTGACAAATGACATTCCACATGGATAAAATATTCCACGTTGACAAAAATTAAATAATAAACTATTTATATTAATTAAAAATAAAGTATTACTATCCATAAAATTTAAATTATTTTTCTTACCCCACTCCACCACCTCCTCCAC
>NW_006238930.1:2053604-2071631 GCF_000226075.1 Solanum tuberosum
AAAATGCCCGGGGAGGGGGGGGGGTGAGAGGAAGTGATGGAGTGGGGTAAGAAAAATATTTTATATTTTATTTTATAAAAGAAATATTCAACTTTTAATTTTAACTAATACTAATAATTGATTTAATTTTTGTTAAGGTTGAATGTTTTGTTCATGTGGAGTGTCATATGACAGTTTTTTAAAATAAAAGAGAGAGTGTATTACACATATCATGATGAGAGTGGTATAAAAGAGACAGGAACGTTTTTCAAACTAAAAAGTGACAGTTTAGTATGAAACTCACACTCTCAATAGTTTAAATATGAAACTCAAAAAAATGATATAGTTTATGTGTGTTTTTGAAACTTATCTCATTCTTATAAATCTCTCATTCAAATGATGCGATAAGTCTTTGAGAAAATAGGCATTAACAAATCATAATCACGTAAATTCATCATGTAAAATGAAACATATATTTATATAATCCATTTGAGAACGTATCTTGTGCTCATGTGCCCTAAACATAGGCACACTTAAATTCTAGTCAAAATCCAAATACGAATCAATCACAGGCATTTGATATCTACAAATTGGACATGACCGAACCATGTATCTTGATATGAGGCCAAAATACATATTTTTAATCATTATTTGTCTCATATTTATTATTTATATTTATTTTTTTTGAGCCTGAATTTTATAAATTGTGTTAAATAATATATTTTATTTGTAGGATTGAATTGGTGGAAAGATGAAGAAGTTTGAAGCTAAAACGAATTAAAAATGAAAGGTTGAAAAAGAAAATCAAGCAAACAACTTAATGGATTAAATTTAATATAATATATAATATATAAAGTGCAAATATTTCAAATTGCTAATGGCAATTCAGCGAATAAAAGTCCTGCCACGTGTCAGTCACGACAGAAGCTACAGTGAAAACTTTTGAGGCGGCTCACGCGTAGAGGAATTCTTATTCCGCTTAGTTTTGGTTTTCCGATTTATTTTGGACTCAATTATTTAATTTAGGGTTTTCAACATCTATGAATAGTCTATAGAAATAATTATTGGAGGAAAAATCAATATAGAGTAAGGAGGAGACACTTTTGAAGAGAAAACAATACTTTTTAGGTTCATTTCTTCTTCTTGTTTTCTTAGACATTAGTAGCTAAAGCTCTTGTTTTGGGGCTTTAACTACGGATTCAATGTTGATTATTTAAGGTTTTTGAATTAATTCTTGGTTTTCATTATAAGTTACTTATGCATTCTTGTTTTAGTATTTTATGCTTGCGCACCATAAGATAAATACATTATCTAATCTTAAAATCGAGAGAGGAGGGATTAGATAGATCAGAGAATATAGAGAGCTCGGTCCACCCATTAGACTGAGGTGATTAGTGTTCCGGAGTGACTCCCAAACGAACACCTTGCTTGGTTACTAAATAGGATAAAATATAAATGTTCGCCAGTTCGTCTATTTATCCCCGCTCAACGATGTAGTTAGCTAATTGGGGTAGACGACGAGAGGTGTATAACTCGGATCATATCATCAACCCTATAAACCAGTAACTTTACAACTGAAATTATTTCTAAGCCAAAAATATGATACATGAAATCCAATACATGCTACAGCCCTAGGATTTTTCAACTATTGCAAGTAATTTTATTATTTTGTTCTTGCATTCTTCTCTTTTGGCTCTCTTAAATAAATAATTAGATCAATATAATTTAGTAAAAATAGTTAATTGACAAGTCATTTGGGTTCGATAATCTGATTCTTGTAAGAGTCACTATATTACTTGCGCGACTGCAAATTGGGAGCAACAAGTTTTTGCCAGCCACTTGTTAATACAATTGTAATGATGAAGATGCTTACAAGGCATCCTCTTAGGTTTATCCTCAACTTGAAACTCCAACAAACAAATTGCACATTCAGTCTCCTCTCGAAGAATTTCAATAATTGCCAGTGCCTCCATTGAAGTCTTTGTTGTAGGTAAAGACCCTCGTTTTCAACGTTTTTAAAATTTGTCGATTATGGATTTCTTATAATCATATTAATACAATTCATTGTTTGAATTTAATACCTACTAAATTAAATAAGGTAGATATAGTGATAAGCGATGACATGATTTATCGTTGCAAATACTTTTGAAGAAGACATGTCATTTATGTGTGTATCTTTTGTAATGAAAAACCTAATTTTGGTTTGGATTTGAAATAAATATATATTCATTAAAGTCATGCACACAAATGAGCAAAGGGGTAAGTAATCAATTGTGAAAGATAGTTTCTATGTTGTGTAATTGTATACCATATGGTTAAATTATAGAAGAAAGATTTATGTATCGTCTTTCTAGATAAAGAAGTTTGGATCAGTTTATCTAAGAAGCTAAAGAAATTTTGAGAATTTATACAGTAAATTAATTTGTGGGAAAGCATAAGAGAAATTTTACTATTTAGTTGATAATTTATACCATTTATAAATGAAGTTTTTGAAGATTTGTATTTTCCCTTCCCTGACATTTCACATATTATTTCTATTCGTATCAATCATGACATCATATAATCATATGCAGTTTTAATTTTTTGTTTATGCTATTTTATCACTCTTTTTCTATTTTCTTGTCGCTATCCTTCATCAGCAAATGCAAAACATTCACCATATGAAAATATAAAATATTGAATCCATCTAGTTATTATTATTATTATTAAAAAATAAAAGAGCAATTAAAGGACAAACAAGGATATTTGAAGTGTTGAAATATTTTGTTTTTTTGGGTTAAAAGAATTATTGAATTATTATTAAAATTAACTTCATTTGAAAAAATAATTTTGAAATAATTTAACTTTTAATTTTTTTATTTTACTATTAATAGCATAATTTCATTAGTATTATGTATAGTTTTTAGAAGAATATCTTTCTCAAGAGCCACAATAGTCCGTTAAATTGAATGAATATTTTGTTTGTTTAAATATATATAAATAATAAACCCAATGAAGCGAAGGATCATGACTCATGATGGTGTCACTTCGAACTAAAAATATTAGTATCAGAATATTCCGATAACGGTGCAGATAAATTGTGTCCCAATTCAAAAGAAGCAAAATCAATAGATAACTGGAAATAAAGCTTTGTGTTTCTATCGTTGAATTAGGGTTCTATATTGCGAACCCTAAAATTCCAGTTTGTTCCTAATTCTTGTAGCCATGGACTCTCCCGCTGCAAATCACTTGGATATATTCGATATCTATAGCCGATACTGTGGTATTTTAATCAAGATTCCATTTCTTGTAGTTTTAATTTCGTAATTTTTGTTTCTCTTTATGGATTATCATTAATTTAATGCTACTACTGAATTCCAAACTACTTGAGTTGTTTATATGAATTGAACCGATTTCATTCAAGAAATCATGCAAGGCTTCATACTTTTGTTTTTGATCTGGAAGTTCGGTTGTCCCTTTAATTACTTAGGTCTCCGTGTTTTTATGTGAAGGCCTTGATGTTCTTGTTTTGCACTTAATTAACTTTTCGTAATTTGTTTGAATTTTTTCGAACACTTTATGTTTATTATACATAAACGAGTCAGGTTTATGTAATTAATTGGTGTTTTTTAATTTATGTTGCTCTGCTTACTGATGGATTTGCTTTGCAGATATCATGTCAGGGGCATATGCTACCAGGAACCTAGTAGATGAATTGCAGAAAGCGAGATTTACAAGAGAGGCATTGAACCAGCTTACGAAATTAGTGGATTCAAGTTTGCATATAAGGCATGTATTTGGTAGGACATGGAACTAGCAGCATCTTTTGGGTCTTCTTTAAAGAGTAGAAATAGATTCACAAAAAAACTGTAGAACTAGGGATTACTGGGGTAAAAGAGTTTGCTGGACTTAGATCCTTTATGTATGTAAGGATTCCAAGA
Source organism: Solanum tuberosum (assembly GCF_000226075.1). Classification (NCBI taxonomy): domain Eukaryota; kingdom Viridiplantae; phylum Streptophyta; class Magnoliopsida; order Solanales; family Solanaceae; genus Solanum; species Solanum tuberosum. The sequence goes on from NW_006238930.1 coordinate 2,057,504, forward strand.
GTCCAAAACTATATCTACGAGAGTTGAACCAAGAGTTTCAATTTCCGCTTTCCCCTTGAAACACCGACATGCAAACTTGCAAATGCTTGACCCATATCAAAGAAAAGTTGGGACTTCTGTATGCATACTACCTTTTAAAAATAAAAAATACTTACGGCGATTGCTCTTTCTGTCTTGCAAAGACAAATGTCTAACGGTAGAGAGAATAACAGTAACTCAAATGGATTTTCTTGAACGGGTTCTAACAGATTTTTGGTTGATTTTATTAGTTTTGATACTTAGGTCCTTTCAAAAAGAAATTTAGGTCCTTTCAAAAAGAAATTTTCATGTCACTTCTGCTTTGAGTAGGGATATGTGTTTGATATTACATTGGAAGGACTGATACATTTACCAGGTGTACCAAGTGATTCTCAAGACCAATGCTGATATCCTTGTTCTGCCGTTACATTTTTATCGGTGCTTTCTGTCTAAATTCTTATGTGATCATGTGGCTTACTTGTGTTAGTCTTAGATCACCTTTCGTTATGTGGGGGGAAATAGATAGGTCATTAGAGGTTGACAATATTGACAAATTTGTTTTCAACCATGGCAGGGCAACTATCTTTGAAGAAGTGTACAAGCTTAAGTTGCGGTTGAATTTGGAGGTTTGTTGATTAGATGATGTTATGATGACTGGATTTTCTTTAGTTTGAACTATCTTATATTTGTTAATAAATATAGGAGCTTGGGTTGGAGAAGGGGGGATTTCTTTTCCTGCTTTTCTGTTTCTTCTGTATGCGCTTGTGTTTTGGGTGGAGGGGTGAAGATTGTGGGTTCTGTTTCATATTCATATCCATGTCCATCTCTTTTACAGTTGGCCATAAAACATTACAAAGTAATTTTAATCATCAAAAAAGGAGCTTACATTGTATTTCCTTTTGTAGGCAGACTTCTCTGAGTTCTCGCGTTTCTATGATTTTGTCTTCTTCGTTTTCAGAGAAAATGGACAAAAAAACATCGGTAAGTTGATTACTTGTAGATGATTTTGCAGCAGTGTGCTTATTCTTCATAAAGCATTCGTAGTGCAGTTAGTTCTATTTTCAACTTATGTTGAGTTTAAAATATTTTCAGCTATAAGCAAAGCTGTTACTGGTTGGAAAATAGTTTTAGCTGGTAGGTTTCGGCTACTTGATCACTGGTGCGACTTTGTTGAGGTAAGTGTCAGTGGCCCTAATTGATTTGTTGTCATGTGTTTAAACTTCAAATTGCATTGTTCATCTGTTTGTATGTGTTAAGAATTATGGAATTTTAAGATTCAATAAATTCATCGATTACAGAGGAGCCATGTGCTTGCTTGTAACTTTGCTTCGTTAAGGTTATTTGAGTAGACAATTAAGTCTACTTTATCAAGTTTGTCTTAAGGGTCAATGGAATACAAACAATAAGGTTTTGTCAGCTGATGAATAGACGTTGAAGATCGTGGGATGTCACGTCATTAGCACCCATGTGAGTCATAGGCTTATGGAAGGAAGAAACCGGAGAAGTTTTGATGGGATAGAACACGTGTATGTATATTGAGGAACATCCTCTCATTTGTAGTTTCTTCTTTGATCCATGAAATTCTTGTTTGTATAAAACGTTAGGAGTTATTAGTAGAGAATCCTATTAGTTGTAGATTCTCTGCTAATACATGTACTGCTTGTATATGTGAGATTTTCATAGCAGCAACAACAATAATTAAGCTTGAGTTCCAAACATGTGAGGATTCATCATGAAATTGTCTAGTTTTTGGTTGGCTGGTTGCCTACTGCAACTCCGCTCCTTTTATCCAACTTTAGGACCGGCAATGTGAGCAAGCTTTACCAGCTGGACTGCTGGAGTTATACATGTGATTTTCCCATTATTAAATAAATTTTGCAAAAGAAAAAAAGGTTTTTCCATCTGGTAGATTTTCTTCTTTGTGTTCTTTGTGTTCTTTGTGATTGTGGTTGTTTTAGTTGTCTTGTGTTTTTGGTTTGGGCATTGAGGTTTTCAGTTGTAGTTGGATTTGGCAGCCAATGCATTATTTAGGCTTGTATTTGTCAACTTAACTCCATGGTGGTACCTTACTTTACAAAGAATGATGTTCTACTTTGTGGTTGGGTGACTGCAGAATGTTGGTAACTGGCAATTTTTCTATATAGTGATTTTTTTTACTGAAATCTCCAGATAAACCAGCGATACAATATATCTGAGGATACTTGGCAGCAAGTTTTGGCCTTCAGCCGTTCTGTGCATGAAAATCTTGAAGGATATGATCGGGAAGGTATTAAATTTATGCAGTTGTAGCTTTCAATTATCACCATCCAGGACATGTCAATGTTACCCTTAAATCATACTTAATTAATAGAGACGTATTGTAGTTTGGTTCCTGAATTTGGTATTTTATATTTTTTTCTATTTAAGAAGTATCTTCTCTTTTTTTTCCCAATCTTCAGCTAGTTGGTATCATCTATACATCCTTTACTTCTGTGATGTTCTATTTATGCTATTATCATTTATCAGAGATTTAAACATAAGTTATTTGCAAGAAGATAGCAGCAAAATGTGGGTTCTTAGTTTTGAAAGAAAGGAAGTTAAAAGTTACTCTATTTCGTGGTAGTCTGATCATCAAAGTTTAATTTGAAAGTTTGATTTGTGTATTAAATTGGTAAGATCATGCAAGCATAGTTAATGATGCAAAAACATCACTTCATTGTTTAACTGAGTCTGAATTTTGTATGAAGAGTCTTATAGAATTTTATTAGTTGCTTGAAATGTGTCAAACTTGTTGAGAAGTCCTAAGAATGAAAGACTATCATATAAAAATAGGGTAGGAAGGAGAAACATTTTTCAGGTCCCAGAAGTAGGAAGGTTAATGTTGTTTTCCGCTGCCACAATTATTTTCTGTTTTGCCTTGTCGTTCTTTTCTGTTGAGTAATTAGTCCTTTACGATATATAATATTGGAATGAATTTGCACTTCTTTGGTATTGTGGAAAGATGATTATGTTTAGAATAGCTGCTTCCTTTTTCGCATATTTTGTGTTTCGATCTTACTAACCCCACCGGCCCACTCCTTTAATCGTTATGTTTTTTTGTGGTGATGTTCTCTACAGGAGCTTGGCCTGTTTTGATTGATGACTTTGTTGAGCACATGTACAGGTTGGCTACTAACCAATTTTTCTCGTGGAAATTAATTCCAATGTGTTGCTGCTTCTTTCATCTAGATTATATTGGTCCTGTTTAGAAATATTTACTTGGAACAGTAATGGGTTCTCTTCCCTTTTCTCTTCACTTTTGGGGCACGAAAAGGTTAGACCATGTCTGGCATGTGTATCTTAGAGATGTAATTACCCCCTATTGCTCATGCTTAGAGAAGATAAGCATGGTATGATATGATTCAGGAGATTGATCTTCATCATTCACTTGTATCATTTAAGATATTCATCTTATTGGATGAATAAGTTAGGGGGACCAACTCAGGTGACTGATGTATAGAACTTTGTGGACTTGGAGTCTGTCTTGGACCGTCATGGTTGGGTAGTTCATGGCTACACAACTTGTGGTTGGTTCCTTCCATGGAATTTCATTACATGGTCTATTTTTCTTTTACATGGAGGGAGGATGTGTCTAGATTTAGATTCAGATTCAGACTGCAGCATAAACTAATAGAGAAATCTTGGCCTTGCTTTAGCTATCTTTTGAAAGCCAAACAATTTGCACTGCACTTTTTAAAACTAGATTTGACGAGGCAGATTTGTTAATGCAGGATTGGAGGAGTCGATACTATTTCCAACTCATTTTGTTGTAGCTGTGGTGATTCAGGAGCCCAGCCATTTGAGGATTCTTTCCCTGGTAATTGCGGCTGAAGATACTGTCTTAGATCACACTGAATTATCTACACTATTTTTACTTATCTGTGTTCTTGGTGCAGGATTGAAAAAATTTCCTGGTATGAAGAGGAAATCTTGTGGCAATTTACAAAGAGTAGAAGAATCATCTCATGGACATCGAGACATGGATGTGATTGTCAATTCCAAGAGGAGGAACATTAATTTTGGCAACCAAAATGTTGACTGGACAGAAAACCAATCACATGGTTACTTGGAAATGGTTAAAGCAAATAGCCCATTAAATCATTCTGCATCTCCATGCGCTGTTGAAGGTTGTTTGTCCAAGGGTTTTGCGGGACTGTTGTCAGGCCCTTCATGTTTGCAGTTTGATAAAGAAAGGAGAACTTCCTATACATAGAAGGTTTTTGATCTTGTTCATTACTGCAATATATCAGGGGTAGGAAGCAGGAACCATTATGTAAAAAATTTCGGGGGGTTACATGAAACTGTGTTATGTGTCATTCTTTTTCTTGTTGTTCAACTAGTTTTCCACATGTTCAAATCTGCTCTCTGGTAACTAATTCTGTGCTTTTTGTCGCAGAACGTTCGGTGATCTGGAAAGAGTGTTAATTGCCATTGGTAGATGGATAAGCTTGAAGTGGAGTAGAACTGGGAATATGTAGGTTTGGTATCTAGGATTATCCACAGAGCACAATCAGAAAGTGGCATCTTTGATTTCCGGAAGTAGAACTGGGAATATGTAGGTGTGACATGAGGAAGTATTTTTTATTTTTGAAAAAATTCAATTCGAACTGTAATATTGTATCTGCCAGTGGGTAATGAATTACAGTCTCTTTTTCGGTAACAATCTTTCTGATGCTTATTTTAATCCTCTTGGGTGTCTAGGACGCATGCCATTTGTGGAGCAAATCGAGAGGTGCTCTCTGGTAATAAAAAAAAGTATATGATTTAGAAAAATAGTTTGATATATATAAGCTATGTTATAAAATAGTTTGATCACACTGAATTATCTACTATTGCTTTCATGATGATTACTGCTAAATTTTCTTGAATTTGCAAGTGGAATTGTAAATTTTATTAGTTGATAAATATTCAATTACTAGGGAATTCGAATTGTTTCGGAGGCTAGTAAGCTGAGCTAAGGGCGCAAGTGAAAATCATTGATTTGTGTTAAATTATTAGGGAATGAACACTGTAGGAAACCATGATTAGTTAGGTAGGATTTGATAATTTATTCATGTCTCAAGAGGATTCACAATACGAAATTATATATGAATAGGTTTTCCTGTTTTGATTTAAAATATGTTTTATATTATAATAAGGAAAATGAGCCTGATATACCTCTCAACTTTGTCATTTGGAGCTAATATGCCCTCATTATGAAAGTGGCTCATATATACCGTTACCGTTATACAAACAACTCATAAATACCCCTACCGTTTCAAAATGTGCTCACATATGCCCTTCATTTAACGGAAATGAAAAAAATTAGTTTTAAATTTATATTTTTTACTTTTAATTTTTTTTAAAATCATGTAGGGATATATATGATTCTTCTAGCAAAGTTCAAGGTATATTTTAATCTTTTTCATACAAACTATTAATTCAAATGAAATGTTATAGTCATAGTTTATTTTATTTGTAATTCGCAGCGAACATCCCATTTTTTTGCCATCTGGTTCAGTATACAATTAACCATTTTCGGTATACAATTACCCATTCGGTATACAAATGTATAAAATGCGTTTAAAGAGAGAGAAAAGTATATATACAAATACAAATACATATATTTTTGTTCCTATACACTTATAATTATACAAATACAAAACTTATTATACAAATTACAATGTATAAATGAATTTATACAAAACTGAACAATTTGTATAAAATTGGATGTTTGTAGCGAATTATACAAATCAAAAGCTCCATAGCAAACATAAAATTTGCTATAGAGCGCAATTATGCAAACTATAGTTATAACACACAAATATGATTTTTATGTTTGCTATATGTAAAAGTTGCTCATCATCGGTCAATTTTCTTGGCAGGGGAGTGAGTGTATATTATTGCTGAGGATTTAGGAAAATCAGAAGGTTTATAATCCTGCAACGAGGCATCGTCCCTGTAACTCAAACGTCTTGCAATTGACTGAAGAGATGGTTGACTGGAACAGTTTTGCTCTTGAAGTACTTTCAGATGCATTCCTGATCTCCTAATTGGAATTCGAACTGTAATAATGTATCTGGCAGTGGTGTTAGATTACACTTTTGTCGGCAAAAACTAATGACCTTCGTTTAATCCTCTTGGCCCTTGGGTGTGTGTGTGTGTATCCATCCGTCTAGACGTGTGATGTTTCTGATGTGTGTATCCAACAGAAATGTGCTCTACGGTTTTGAGTGTTTCGAATGGTAACTGGGAATAAATCGATGTACAAACTCTCATGCATCAGGCTCATTCCAGGATACAAGTGCAATGTCATGAGCCTAACTTACCAGAGAGAATACATCTGGAAATTAAAATTGAGGTCGCTGATTATTTGACACTAAAACTTTCAACAAATATAGAGTAGAAATTGCAACATGTAACTACATTTTGCAAACAAAATAGAGTATATACATGATTACATGATCAAGTGCGGCAATCATTCCTGACGTGGTAGTAGTATGATAGTTAGCCAACTTGTTGCATGCATCCTCTCGTGTCGATACCAGAAACATGTCTCTGAAATCCCATCATTAGAACTTGATACAATGGCCAAAATCCCCAAATATCTACAAGTAATGAACCTCACCACTGATACTTAGCAGCGATGAGAACTTCTTCATAGTTCTGAGCAGCATTATCCCAACTTAAGTCTTGTGTCATACAACGTGTCTGAATCCCCTCCCAACTCTTTTTGTACTCACGATAAGTCAGTAAGCAATTTCCTAATGCGTGGATCAGCTGGCTAGCTTCAGCCCTACTGAAGGTCCACCCCAGTCCTGACTCATTAAAAGGATCAAAGGGCTGCACAGTATCTCTGAGTCCTCCTACTGCATGAACAACAGGAATAGTCCCATATTTCATTGCATAAAGCTGGTTCAGTCCGCAAGGCTCAAATCTAGAAGGCATGAGCAGAATGTCTGCACCAGCAGTTATACGATGAGAAGTCTTCACAGAGAAACCAACCCATCCTCTAATTTTATCATTGTGTTGACACTCAAATTGCCTTAGCATCTGTTCAAGGTCACGCCTCCCCGTCCCCAACATGACCAGTTGTACATCCTGACCCATCATCCAAGGCACTGCCTCAGCAATCAGATCAACACCCTTTTGTGGGTCAAGCCTCCCAATGAAACCGATCAGTGGGACATCATCACGAACTGGTAAACCAAGTTCCTTCTGCAATGCAGCTTTACATTGAGGCTTGCCAGTCTGTAGCGTGTCCAAGGAGTAGTTCATGTAACCATCTGACTGTAAGTGAACGTCCAACTCAGGGTTCCACTCTTTTGTATCAATCCCATTCACAATACCCTGTAATTTCCAATCGTTCTCATTAATTATCTGATGCAATCCCCAACCACCTTGGGAAGTCTTTAGTTCCCATGAATATCCATGACTAACTGTAACTACACGATCTGCTGTCTTTAGACCAGCCGCAAAAATGTTGAAATGCTCACCTCCTACTGGGTCATACAACTTGAAAGGGTCCATATAGTGTGGTGGAAGATCTACATATGAAAAATCCTCCAAAGGACCACGACCCTGCATGAAATGGAACAAATTATAGAGCTGAAAATGATAGAAAGCTGGCTAAGATTGCTATATAACCCTTATTCACGTTACAGAAAGATAAAATAAATGACACAAATCAGAAAATACTAACAAAATCCAGAACTTGGATAGAGATAACTCCAATTACTCTACTGTTTTATATTCCAAATTATTATTTTACACTCTTCACGTTATACTTAAAGTTATAATCTACCAGACATTTCAAAACAATTGCACAGGTCAAAGTAGGTCATGTTTAATTGGACGAACAGAGTATTTCTAGTTCTCTGCTGCTTACATTACATGCGTAAAATCTTGCTCACTCCATAACCGCTCTTTGTAACTTTCATGAAGAAAATTCATTATAAAATGAAAGTTGTATTCAAATACATATCAAAGGAGGCAAGGAAAATAAAATAAAAAGATGATAACTAGTAGTAGAAGCAAAATGCATCAGTGTCTTAACCTTAGCACGTGAGGAAAAGGTAGAGTTGTACTTTGTTAATATAAGACATCATGTACGACATATATTTTGGTAACTTCTGCGAGATTTTCTTTTGTTCTTTGTCGGATTGATCTCATATTGTTGTAGATCATTACAAATCAAAGCATAATCCAGTATGAAGCTTAAAGGCATCTTCATCTACCGGCTCACGCCCAGAGATGAGAGAACAACTTTTCAAGGAATTTCACATATCAGGCAATACTCCTAAACAAGTCTAAGGATGGTCTGTGCATGATAAAAAATGCTTTTCCTGTAACTAAATTCATTGATAGCCTGATACGGTAACTCCCAGTGGGTACCTAAGCTATTGGAACTTAGTGATGCGGAAGTAATAATTATGTCCCAAGAACACCTAGTAGATATATAATATCAAACTAGTCATCGTTATTATTTTATTTTGATAACTGAGAAATCCTCGAGGCCTTCCACAGTTCAAAACTCAGTGGATAATGGGCCCACCCATCGGTTTTCCTATCAAGGTAATCATTTGTTTAAACCTTATGCTTAGTAGTCATAGAAATCATGATATATGACCAACCTCCATTGGAACTTAAAAAATGGCTATACTGTTGTTAAACCATTGGAAATAAAAATGCACAGGTGGATTAGAAAACTGCTATAGTTGCTGATGAAACAGACCTGATGAGCGATGTTATGAATCACCAGGACAGATCTTGTATAGTTCATAATTCCATTGTCACGATAATAAGCTTTCAGATATACTGGCAATAAAGCAGTATGCCAATCATTAGCAATGAACACTAAATTTCCATCTCCATAGCAGACCCCACCACATGGAACATGCCAAGGAACCTGAAATTGCAAATCAGCAAAATGCATTTTGAAATCAAAGCAATAGTAGTGGGCCAAATGTTATGACAGGGTGTGCAGGTGTGAAGTAAACATGGATAATCATGCCCAAATAGAATGGCTAGGTTTATTTTGCAGTGTTGGTTACAAAGATTGATTAAAGGTTTGCAGTGTCTTTTTTCTGGCCACTGTGGCGTATCGTAGACAGATAGTGTAGGGAGCAATTGGTCAATAATTAGTGCAAGGTTCCTTAAACATCAGAAGTCATACCTCAATCGCTGCTTTGCAAAATAAAACCATGCGTTTTAAAATATCCTGCAACAGGAAGAGAAATAAAGAAGTTAAAAACAGCCAGATAGGTACAGCCAAAACTATTTATGAGAAGGGGATAAACAATTCAAATAAAGCTTCAAGACTGATACATCAATGAATGATGTACAATGCAAAGACGGTAGCTCAAAGTCAATACAAGTGCTCACCAAAGGGATCGTTATCACAATCTCCCTGTTTGTACAGAACATCATTTTAAACCTCTCTCTTAAACTCCCCCACCCAGAAAGAGAAAGGAAAAGTGAAGACACAATCATCTAAGACATCCCAATCCCACAAGGCCCAGATTTTGGTGACAAGGGAAGACATTATGTCAGGCAATTATACAGAGGACTCATTAATAGATTTCAATGTAAATCAAGGAGTCTGAAATTCCAGGATTAAAATGAAACTAAAAATTCAGAAGAAAAGTGAGCGCGGGGATTTACCACACGGTTCCCTCCGTAAATGTTGTTCCCAATGTGTCTAAACATATGACTGTCAATGAAAACAAAATCCACACCATCAATAAAAGCTTGGAAGTAAGTCACTTCCACATCCTGCACAGTTCAAAACTTAAATGCTTAGATATGGATAGTCTTGTGGCCATGAAATCACAAGCATAAATTAAAAACTGCATCTAATTAATGCAGTCAAGCATACCTGACCATCAACTTTATAAATTTTTCTTACACCAGAATCTTGAGGTTCAGGATAGTTGTCATAACGAGGTGCCACAACCTAAGTTTCAGGGAAATGGGGGGAGAAAAAGGAAACTCCATCGTCAGATAACTTTACATCCCATGTGTTTGGAATGGGAAGGCAAAATTCTAAGTACTAAGCAATCTATAGAGTTGTCTGTTTGATGTGTCAAAAAGAAACAAATATTGTCACAAATTTTTTATTATATGATATGATCTATCAAGAGGTTCATATGGTGTCGATAATCTGGTTAGAGAGCATATGTTTTGGAAAGCTTGTGAATTTATATCACAGACTAACTAGTCCAATGGTTAGAAAGACGATGGATAGAGAATATAACACCTCGTGCAGAACATTCTGAGACTTCATAGACAATTTCTCTCTGTGCTACATTCTACTTGATACATCATTCTTATGAACCCAGCAATTCACAAGGTGAAGGATTAAACTAGTTACCATAACTCTGTGGCCACGTCGAGCCAAAGCTTTGGGTAATGCTCCAGCAACATCTCCAAGCCCACCTAAAAAACTCTTCACAAGTAAAAGATATGCTTGCACTGATATGTATCGAGAGACATAAACGCAATAGAATTCATGCAACATTGAAGTGCGAAAAATGTGTACGAGTCATGATTATATATATGTGCACAGAGCTCATTAGTTTTTAAATGAAGATAACAGAAAAGTTAACAAACAAAATCAAAGTTTGAGAAACCAACAAATCCACCACCCATCCTCAACCATTCAGAAGGCAACATTACTACAGTAGTGAAGAAAGGCAGAATAAATATAGATCTTTTTTCTTTTGACAATCACCTATTCATTTCACTTTGGACGATCAGTGATGGTTTTTCATTTTTCTTAAATGCCTTTTATCACATTATTAAGAAAATGTCACATAATACTTTTGATAGGTATGATAATAATAGATCCTTTTTCTTTTGACGTTCACCTTCTCATTTCACTTTGGACAATCAGTGATGGTTTTTCATTTTTCTTAAATGCCTTTTATCACATTACTAAGAAAATGTCACATAATACTTTTGATAGGTATGATAATATGTTAATCCTTCTACTAATTAGTTATCTTGTTTATCTAGAGATGATGGAATACTGAAAACTTCATGAACACTATAAGTAGGTGAAAAGAAACAACAAGCACCTCATTTTCAATATCTTAATGCTGGTCCTACTCTTTTGCAGTTCCTACGAATTTGAAGTATCATCAACTATATTAGGATACAAACTGTCATAGAAAACTCAACTGTGGATAATGCACCAACTTACGCACTTGTCCCTGGACAGAAGATACATATCCAGTGTAAAATATACCTGTTTTAGACCATGGAGCGCATTCTGAAGCCACCAAAATAATGTTCATAACATTTGTTCCTGCCAATGGAGGGGGTTTCTCATCTATATTCACAGGATCTTCAGTCTCTTCGTTTGCCTCAGCACTTGATCCTTCAAGATTTTCATTCCTCTGTTCCACATGGGATGCTGAGGATTCTTTACGTAATGAAGGCATATAAGACTGGATCTTCTTTCCAGGAACATCTACTAAACTTTTGCGTGAATTCACATCCAAAAGTGTCTCTTGACTGGACTTCGGAGTTTCTGGAGGGACATTCAACGTTCTTTTGGAACTTACAGTAGAGGAAATCTGGCTACTGGCTGTGATAGATGATCTCGACAGTGGGGGTGCCCTTTCATCGGCCAGGTCCCTTTTGATTTCTCTTTTACTTTCAACAAAATCTTGGCTTATAGCAGGCGGTGTATTTTTATCGACATCAGTAATTGGAGTAGCAGCAGTACTAGGTACAGTAACATTATAATCTTTATCCACGTCAGGGATATCAACATCTGATAAGCTACCACTCCCACCATCATAAGTACCTTTGGCATTGGCAAGACTGCTTTTTATTGAAGAGACTACTTTTCTTCTTTCTGCAATCTGATATGCAAAGAATTCAAGGATGAAGACACTTCAAGAATGTAAATAGTGTTTCTAAACCCACTATAATAAATTGCAAACCAAAACATATGCAATGCTCAGGAAGACAATTAAACCAACAAAAAACCATATTAACTACAGTAACAAATTATCCTACAGGCGAACTTCTCCTCTCCTAAATCAGAACACGGTTACAATCTTTATCCACAACATACTGAAACAAATTCTCAGACAACAGTCATATCATACAGATTTCTAAGTTATTTAAACATAGATTTATTTTCAAAATTGGCATTCTTGAAAAAATCCTTGAAAATAAATCTCTGTAAACAAGAGGTGATTGCTTCATTTACAGAAATGAGAACATGTGTAATATCTTAAATCAGAATTTTTCTGTTCATTATTAGCATATATGATGATAATTATATCCCTTCTATCCGCATTTGAGGAAAAACAGTCAAAAGACCCTAAAACAAGTACATCTTTTACTTCTTTATCTTTCTGACTAGGAAAAAGAAATATTTCTTTTCACTTTATGATTGGGCACCAAAAGGATTACCTGTTGAAGTAGGTCCTGTTGCATGGCTAAAACCTTTTTGCTCTTTTCAATTGTAACCTGTAAGGCATCATTCGATTCATCAGCACTTGCAGCTTCCCCAGAATTTTCACCTGTTGCTTTAACGCGCTTGATCCTCCACATTTGCTCTCTACTGGAGCCATGAATTAGAGATAATTTTTTGGGCCTAAGTGCTAAAAGGGGTAAGTTGGGGTGGAACTGATTTCCACTATGAAGAAGAATGGAATTCTCCATTACAGTAGAAATCACAAAAGATGAAGTTCACAGGGATAATAGGAATCCAAGATTTCAAGAACCAGAGTGACCTAGTGGAAATAGAAGCCGACCCAGTAGAGATAATTGACAAGTAAAGAAAACCCAATTGAGATAGAGACTAGTACAGAGAATTAGGGATTGTGAAGCAATATTGAAAGAGAAACCAAGAAGTAACGACAATGGAGGTCAATGTCAAAAACGTTTGGTGAAAAATGGGTCCCCGAAGAGAGGAAAATCATGGAAGCAAGCTCAGCCTCTGAGTAGAAACCAGAAACTTTGAGTTTTTGGACGATGGAATTTAATCTAGGGCCCTCTTATGATCTCTATTTAATTGTAATTGTATTGGGAATATCACGTGTAAATTATGGCTTTGTCACTCGCCAACCCACTTGCTACTCACTACATCCTAATGTATTGTATCGCTCTACCCAATCCAAATTTTGTGCCACTCTCTATCAGAAAGGATTTTATCCGAATTTTAGTTCATACCTATATAAACGAAAATATAATTTGTTAGAGAGATGTTTTAGATATTCATACTCTTCTTAATAATTAAATACTTTTAGGATGATCAACAAAATTTTCTATATATAAAATAAATTTGTAAGAGATCCAAGTTCCGAGAAATATACTATTAATGACTCTTAGATTTTATATTTATGATTGGAATTTATGTGTCATGTGGAGAATCAACTCTCACCAACAGATTGAAAATCTATGTAACCCACCAGTTAAAGTTATAAGTTTATCGCTGTCTTTTTGGAATTCTATTTATATACACAACTATAGTTCTTTTTACATTATTAGTATATATATTTGGTAATATACTTTGTTTATTTTTTATTACAAGTTGTTTCATTGGTTGTATTTATCTTGTTAATTTATTGCCTTAATTTTCTTCCTTATTAGATGTTTTGGTGAAGTGTCATTGTTTTAAAGGTTCATTGAGCAGCGCATTACACTCTTTCCTTTTATTCCACCTAATGATTTAATTAAAAAAATTTAAACAATCGCAGCTATCAAAAATAATTTTTCCACCACACAAAAACATAAGGTTTACCTTAGAGTTCTAATTTTTAGTACTTATTATTAAGAATAATTATCTAATATTTATAACCTTTTTGGTTAATTAATACTAACATATTTTTTACATTGTCAACAGAATTAAAATCTTACGTCTTTCTTTTATTAAAAAGAGGAGTAACTTTTGAAAAAGAAAAAGGTCTTCAAAAACATTCTACCTTACAATGAAACTTGTTTTTTTGTAATACGTGGACAAGTAGATAACATAAAAGTAGGCCTTTCTATGGAGATTGTTAAAGAATGACAAAAGTCCCACATCGGTGATTAATGAGATGGGTGGACTCCTTATAAGGCTTGGGCAATCCTCCTCCCTTTGAGCTAGCTTTTG
>NW_006238930.1:2071641-2172583 GCF_000226075.1 Solanum tuberosum
CACTGGGCGTGAGGTGGGGTGTTAAAGAATGACAAAAGTCCCACATCGGTGATTAATGAGATGGGTGGACTCCTTATAAGGCTTGGGCAATCCTCCTCCCTTTGAGCTAGCTTTTGGGGTGTGAGTTAGGCCTAAGACCTAATTTAACATGCTCTGATACCATGTTGATTATGAACAATTTTAACATACCATTGATGAATTAATCAGAGATGCATTGTGAAGAAGAAGAGAAGAAGAGAGGATATTATTTTCTGATGGTTTCTTTACAATGAAACAGTGCATTTATAATATGCACATTACCGTCCTTAACCGACTAACAGTAAAGCTAACAACCTTCAACTAACTTTTCTATTTACTTAATTACCCTTAATTGACCTTATGTTTATCATCAAGTAACTCCTATCACATTACTTCCCCTCAAGCTGGTGGGTGTAAACACATTGAGCACACAAAGCTTGCCTACTAAATTTTCATATTGTGATCTAGGGAGGCCTTTAGTTAATATGTCTGCAAGTTGTTCCTTAGAGTTTACATGTTCTGTCTTCATAATCCCTGCTTGTATCTTTTGTCTAATGAAATGACAATCAATCTCTATGTGTTTTGTTCTCTCATGAAACACTGGATTAGCTGCTATTTGTAATGCTGCCCTGCTATCACTGTATACCATAGCTGGTTGATCTACTTCATTCCCCAGTTCCTTCAATAAAGCAATAATCCATACTAACTCTGAAACTGCATTGGCCATGCTTCGATACTCAGCTTCAGCTGAGCTTCTAGAGACTATATTTTGCTTCTTTGATTTCCATGACAGCAATGTTGAGACTGACCTTCTTGTATTAGGACATGATGCCCAATCTGCATCACAGTATACACTTAGCTCGTTTGATTGTTTGCTGCTCAATAATATTCCAAGTCCTGGTTCTCTTTTAATGTACTTCATCACCCTCACTGCTGCTTCCCAGTGTGTCTTTTTAGGTTGTTGTAGAAATTGACTAAGTGTTTGGACTGAGTAAGCAATATCTGGTCTTGTCATAGTCAAGTACAACATCTTGCCTACTAATCTCTGGTATCGTTCCTTATCTTCAAATGGCTCATCATCATAATCTCCTGTGAGGCAGTCCAGTTCTGAAACTGTCAACCTTACATTGGCTTCAAGTGGAGTCCAAGCAGGTTTGCCACTCCCCAATCCTAAATCTGAAATAATTTCCAGTGTATACTTCCTTTGATTCATCAAAATACCTTTGGCAAATCTACTGAACTCCATACCAAGGAAAAAATTTAATTCACCAAGATCCTTGATCTTGAAGGCTTTATGTAAGATAGACTTTGTGTGTTCAATAAGAGTCAAGCTGCTTCCTGTCACTAACATGTCATCTACATAAACAAGAATCACCACCATATTTGATCTTTTTCTTTGTATAAACAATGAGTGATCTAAGCTGCTTTGAATAAAATCAGATTCCACTAATGCCTCAGTCAATTTCAAATTCCACTGTCTACTTGCTTGTTTAAGCCCATAGAGGGATTTGACAAGTCTGCATACAAGACCAGACTTCCCCTGACTTGCAAAACCCTCAGGCAACTGCATATAAACTTCATCATGAAGATCACCTTGCAAGAAAGCATTGTAGACATCTAACTGATGAACAGACCAGTTAAACTGAGCAGCCAAAGAAAGAACAGTCCTGACAGTAGCTATCTTCACAACAGGAGAGAAAGTTTCATGAAAATCAAGACCTGCTCTTTGAGTGTAGCCCTTTGCTACTAGTCTAGCTTTAAACCTCTCAACATCACCATTAGCTTGTAGTTTCACTTTAAAGACCCATCGACAACCAATTGGAACTTTACCTTTAGGAAGAGGAACCAAGTCTCATGTATGGTTATCTTGGAGAGCCTGCAATTCAGATTGCATAGCTTCCATCCATCTAACATCTGAGGCTGCTTCTTGGTAGGAAGTTGGTTCAAGAACAACAGAAAAAACCTGTAAGTATTTCTGATAGGAAGGGGACAAGTGATATGATATAGAAGCCTCCAGGGGATATAAAACAGTGCTAGCTGAAGGTCTGGAAGCATAGTCTGATAGCCAGAGATGTTGTTTAGAGATCTTAGTAGATCTTCTAGGTGGTGGAGGAGTGGGATCAGATGAAACAGGAGGTGAAGCAACAGGAATGGGAACCAAAGGTGGAGGTAAGTCATTTTGAGGTACAATAATGTCAACAGAAATATCATCATGTGTATAAAGTTCAGGAGAAAAAGAAAATATATGGGAGGAAGGTTCAGGTGGCTTAGAATAATGCTGAAAAGGAAACGTATCTTCATGAAATACCACATCCCTGTTGAGAAAAAACTTTTGGTGTTGTAGATCAAAACAAATGTAGCCTTTGGTAACACTTGAATATCCCATAAAAATTGACCTTATAGCTCTTGGGGCAAACTTGTCAGTTCTAGGCAGATTGCTTGCAAAACACAAACAACCAAGAGTTCTCAAGTGAGTAAGAGATGGTTTTGTCCAAGAAAATTCATAAGGTGACTTGCCTCTAAAGAATGAGAAGGTAGTCTATTAATGATATAGGCTGTAGCAAGAACACAATCCCCCAAAAACTGTAATGGAATGTGACCTTGAAACCTTAAAGCTCTAGCAACTTCAAGAAGATACATGTGTTTCCTCTCCGCAACCCCATTTTGCTGAGAAGTATGAGCACATGTCTTATAATGTAAGATTCCCAATTCTGTGAATAATGCCTGCATGGAACTACTGATGAACTCACCCCCATTATCAGTCCTCACACTTTTAACTGTAGTGGAAAATTGAGTAACAACCATTCTAAAAAATTGTTTAAGAATCAACAATACATCACTTTTGAATTTCAATAGAAAAATTCACACAGTTCTTGAAAAATCATCAACAATAGTGAGTTCTGATACCATGATGAGATTCAACAATTGTGAAACAAGGTTATGGAATCACTGATGAACTAGAGAGAAAACTGTAACTTTTATTCATGAAAAATGAATGTATATGTACACAATATTGGCACTATGCTATTTATAGTGTGTCTACTCATAAACCTCCTAATCTAGTTAATCTAACTCAACCATAGTTAACTTTAACTAACATTGTAACAAACTCTATAACTAACTTTCCAGTTTCACTATTCATAATAACTGACTTCTAGCTTCAACTTGTTTATAACATCCCTCCTCAAGTTGGTGGCTGATATATGTCTTTAAATCCCAGCTTGGACAGTAGATACAAGTGTGAAGCTTTCCATAGACCCTTTGTAAGTAAGTCTGCTAGCTGCTCTTTTGTGGATACATGGTGAGTTTTTATCATTCCGTTAAGCAGCTTCTCTCTAACAAAATAACAGTCAATATCAAAGTGTTTAGTTCTCTCGTGAAAAATAGGATTGGCTGCAATTTGTATTGCAGCCTTGCTGTCACAAAATAGATCAACTGGTTGTTTAATCTTCACTCCCAGTTCACTATATAAGCCAATAAGCCAAGTAATCTCAGCTACTGAAGATGCCATACTTCTAAACTCTGCTTCTGCAGAACTTCTTGCTACAGTCTCTTGTTTCTTTGACTTCCAGGATACAAGAGCATCACCAAACCTCACTAAGTATCCAGTAACTGACCTCCTTGTTTGCAAACAGGTACCCCAGTCTGAGTCATAATAGACTGTTAACAACTCTGAACTCTGTGAAGGCATGAACAGGCCCAATCCAGGTGATGACTTTATATACTTGACTACCCTTAGTGCAGCTTCCATGTGGGATTCTTTAGGAGCATGCATATACTGACTTAACAATTGTACTGCAAACGAAATATCCACCCTGGTCATTGTTAGATATAGTAATCTACCTACAAGTCTTTGATATCTACCAATATCTAGCACAAGTTTGTCCTTAGCTGTAGTATATGTATCTTGTACATGTGAATCATACTCAATAGATGTTAATCGTATATTAGGATCCAGTGGTGTATGGACTGGTTTGGCACCACTTAATCCCATTTCTGAGATAAGTTCCAAAGCATACTTGCGCTGGCTCATGATATAACACCCCACCTCACGCCCAGTGCTTAGCATCTGGTGCGTGGGCAATTTTGATTTTGGGTATAATAGAAATAAAAAAATTGTTCTTTCTTGATTTGTCAAAAAATGACAAATAAAAAAGGGAAATCAAATTAGGAAATATTTGACAAGTAAATAGGGACGAAAAAAGTATACTTTAATTTATATTTTTTACACGTGTCCTCCAAATTAATAACTATGATATTAGGGTATTTTAGCATAAAAAAAGTTGATATATGCCAAAAAATCTATTACTAAGCCAAAAAAATGATATTTAGCAACAATTAATGAACGTTATTAGTTTAATTGTCACTAAATATGTTCTTTGACAATTAGCACTTTTTTTATAAATGTTTTTTAGGCCTATAGTGATATTGAATCTAATGTCAATTCACAAATATCGATAAAGATTTTAGCATTCTTTATTTAAATTGCATATATATTACCGCTCGTATCTAATTCAGAACAGTGTAGTTATATAGTATTATTATATATACATAACAGAAAAGCTAGCTAGCTAGCGAGAGTACAATTTAGCCCAAAAGAATAAGCTAATGGTAATATATTTACATGACATACGTGCACTCTTTGTAGAAGAAGAACAAGTATGCTTAAATATTTACAAACTAGTTTTCGAAATAAAAAGAAAATGTGATCTGATCAAGATGGAAACAGCGGTAGGGTAGTAGGGCTCCTTAAAATCTGACCATTTTTGAACTCTATATTATCTAGCTTTTGTTGGCACCATTTGAAATGAGAAGTAGAAATAATGGACATATAGAGAATCCTTGATACCAGCTTCATGTCTATCAATGTTAACACAAACTCTATTTTGCTCAAGTCTTCTTGTTGAGGCTTTATTGCTCTTCTCAGCCAACATTTTCTCTTACCTTTCACGTCCTTCATCCATAACTCTTTCTTCAGGATAACCAACAAAAAATAAATCATCTTGAGTTAGAAAATATTCTCCCATGTTTGATTGGAGAGCGAAAAATATTTATATAAGAAAAAAAACAATGATATATATATATATATACAAAGTCATTTTTCCTCTTTTCGCGAAAAAAATGTTTATTCCTGATAATCAAACACCAGAACATGACTTATGTTGTTAAAAATATTTTCTATTATAGAACCTTGTGAGAGGCGTACCATTTGAAGTTTCCTAGTTAAGTCAGGCAGGAGCAGTATGTCTCTGGGGTCTTCAACACGAGATTGACTCCACAAAAAATTCTTCTTTTTCTTGCAATCTGTTCTTACATAATACCAGAAAGCATATATGCATTTCTCTATGGCCTTTAGCACTTCTATTGGCTTGGTTATTTCTCCATCCACTCTTTCATTTAATTCTACATATCCTACAAAATAGAAGTACGTACGTATATCCAAAACTTTAAGTTTATGAGTTCTCAATTTTAAAATCAACATGTAATTTATTGAGTTATGAATAAAATATTACATAAAAAAGTCAAAAAGATATTAGTATTGCATATAGTCTTAAATATCCTTGAAGAAATTTCTAACTTTCCATGTTCTACCTTTTTTTCAACACTAACAATATTTTTCTTTAGTAACGTGTAGGACTTGTAATCTTAAGATGCTAGAATAAGAGAGCTCTTATAAAATACTTGAAGATAATTAAGTAGTAATTTCTTGGGTATATAGGAACGCAACGTACGAAATAAACTATTTAGGTAGTAGGTGGGGGAGTGATTAGTTTTAATTACTCCCCTTTTAGCAGCAGAATAAACTAATGGCGACTGAGATCTTCTTAATACTAATTTGTAATTACTGAAATTGCATGTACCCAAAATAAAATACTATTTCGTATAAGCTTGTAATAAAAAAAAAGTTGTATAAGCCAAGCTAGAAGACAGTGGGTCTATTCAACTTTGATAATAAAGTTTTTACATACAAGTACTAGTAATTATTTAATGAAAGAAGTTCTATCAAAGTGTTAATTACTCCTACAAGAAATGGAGATCTAGTCGTTACACGTAGGAACTAGATAAGCGACGTACTAATGAATCTCAACTTGCCATGTAAGTCAAAATTAGAGGGTCTAATTAAATTTAAGAATAATGATATCAGAAATTAGTAACTAGATTTTGGATTTACTTCTTTATATATATATATCTAGTTGATTATTTAATACAAACAGAAAGTTTGGATCTTAGCTATTAGATTTTTAGGTAATCTTTCAGCTCAACCCCTAATTTATATATATTGAAAGTATACAACAACACTCAATATATTTAGCAGGTAATTTATCATTTTTGAGGTTACTATTTTTACATGAATGAGAGCTTGTAATTGATATTTAATTTAGGTGACTTGGAAATGTAACAATTTGTGTTACGTCATGAGCCGGGGGTTTTGGGAAACAGTCTTTTTTACCTATATAAGGTCTATGTGCACTGTATCTTTTCCAGGCAATAGTGATTTCAAATAGAAATTGAATTCTTCAAAAAATGTTTAAGTGGCAAAAGATTACCAGAAATCTCTGGAACTTGGAGGAGATTCTTTTGGGAAAATCTTGTATGAACATAATTCAAATGCCTTTTGCCTCCACAGCTATCATCTTCCACAAATCTTTCTAGCAGTACTTGGAATTTCTGAAATTTTGCTGCTACATTACCATAAAAGACCCCATTTTTTGAAGTTGAACAACAAAGAGCCTTTACTTTTTTATACTGATGATGAAGTGCTTCCCATGACAAACATGATTGTGCCACAAAAACCAACTCTAAATCACTCTCTAAGCTTCTCACAAATTTTTTTCTATCCACTTTGCTCAATGAAATATATTGGACAGGCAAACCAACTGTAGGCTCCATTTCATACTCAAATGAATTTGGACTTGACAAGTGCTTCCTCAATACTGCACCTAATTAAATTATAACTAACAATTAATAACATTGTTAAGGATTACTTAAGCATACTATAATATACATAGAGGGACCTATAGTTCAAGAAACACATAAAAAAATATGAAGAAAAATATTGCAGGATGTGGCCTACTGGTCAATAATAACATGAAAAAAATCATGATAGATCAGGGTTCAGTTTTCCATACGACTTTGTCATTTCATTTCATCTCCCCGAACTTTGGTGGATAGTGTTACTTTATATTTGTGTGGCTGTGCTAGTAGAAAGTACTAAGTATCTGGTCAAATAGTCGAGCAGCGCACAAGTTGGACAAAACAACATGGTTATAATATAAGAAATTTTTTTAAAAAAAGTAATTGAGCAAAAGGAGAAACTCACTTAAGGCACATAGCTTTTCATGATTGAGAACATCAAACCAGCTCATTCTTTCAGCATATTTCTTGTATAACAAATCTACTTCTTCCTCTGCACAACTTGTGTACTCATGACCCAGCTGTTGATCCATTTCCATATCATTTGTATAGCTATTAAGTGACGGAAAATTTTGGTTCATCGTGCCATAATCCAAAGGGGACGAAAAATTAGAGCTAATAGGAGATGGAAAATATTCGTCAAACCCCTGACGATTAATACCTGGTGACAAACTGGAAACAGAACTCGATAGGGAAAACTCAAGTTCTAGCTCTGTTTCAGATAAAACTGAACCAGGAGATAAAGGGACAGTAATATTATAGTTATCAAATAAATTCATTTTTTCATCGACAGAAGAAATGACTGAACAACAGTCAATAAGTACTTCACTATGATCCTTTTCATGTTCTTCATCAAGTTCCATAAACTCACCTTGATTAGGTTCAACAAACGAACTAATCTTGTGATTTTTATCGAACATTTCAGAGACTCTAGATTGAAAGTCATATACGTAGATCATGTCATCATACGATTTATTTTTCATGTTAAAATAATGGACTGTTTCATACGATTCACTACAACTTCGTCTCATGTTCAAGCTCGTATAAAGGATGATTTCATTTTGGTTTTCAGTATTTGGTATAGCATCATAGTACTCCTCAACTTCTTCTATAGGGATATGATGATTTTTTCTATTTCGTAAGATGAAGTTACACTTCTTGAATAAGAGAAGGCAGAATTTGCACAATTTTGGAACATAAGAAATTAAGAAACAAGAGGACTTATAAACAAAAAGAATGAAGGTTAATAGATATTTTTGTAACACTTTGATCAAAAGATAAAGTTGGCAGAAAGGAAGAAGAAAAGGGTGGATATAGAAACTCAAAAAATACCACTTTAGATATCCATGTGGGATCACGTATAGTTCAATCAAAAGCCAACAGGTCGATAATGGTGTCATTTCAGAAATCCAAAGACTCTCTGAAGTTTTTGTTAACGAAGGAGCAAGATTGGTTTGAGAGTACTGCCCTCTGTGCCAATTTATATTACCCTACTTCCTTTTTAGTCCGTCTAAAAAAAATAACATATTTTTATATTTAGCAACAATATAATTTTGAAATAATTTATAAACACACAAACATCTATGACTTATTTTAGATCATAAGTTTCAAAAGTCAGTTTTTCTTTAGTAAACTTCTTGTCAAATCACATAAATTGGGATGGATATATGATTTTGGACTTAATTATTTTCTTAACTTGGGGCTGGAAATGCGTGCAGGGAACTTATCCAATTGAAGGAGCTTGCTTCCGTTGACTAGATGATACGTACAATAGTTGTTAGTTGGTCACTATATTGATAGTTTTTTGTTGAGGGGTTTTCAACTTTCTCGGCAGGACGGAACAAACGTGGCTCATAATGCAGTTGGTGAGCATACTTAAACTGTGCATTACTACAAACCATAAGTTTATAATATTTACAAATTAAGAAGTTTTCCTTGGTCAATATTATAATTTATAATACAACCATGAGTAATGACGCTACTGATTGAATCATGTCACGCCGAGAAGCAAATGCATATCTGAAATTTCCAAATCTTTGCCTGAATCCTTGTCTTTTTGAAATTAAGGATTCAGAATTTAATATTCATTGAACTTTTGTGATTGTTTTTGTTGAACTCATAAAAAAGGCTGCATGCAGCATGTCCCTCCACTTAAAAGTGATTCGTTGATCTTTTTGAGAAGCTCCACATATCAAATGTATATTAATTAAATGATCAAATGAATTATAAATTCATTTGCTAGAATCTTGGCTATTGACAGGAAGGTTGAAAGAATCATAATGAAAACTGCAAGGAAAGTTCTCTATGATAAGATTAGGTACACTGAAAACTTTAATAAATGTCAACATAATAATAAGATAAAGAAATGAGAATTGTCTTTTGGAGAGGCAATCAGTTAAGGTTGGGGCCGTTTCCGTTTGGCGCAAGGCGATTTACACGAGTCCGCTCCTTTTTTAATGGATCGTCCCACTAGGCACTAACTTATATGAGAAAACATGTGGAGCCTAAATATGAAATTAAACTAGGAGGATGCCATGTCATTATCGTGTCTGGTCGTACCTCAAAGCTGAATAAGAAAGATAATCGTGGATCAAGTCAATTGCGTCTACACCTTTGGCGCATATTCAAACTTTATATTTAGATAATTGTTAACTTACTGTAATAGTGATGGGACTTGGGAGTACACATCCTGGCTCTGGCTCCTGCACAGAAACTGAAACCGTACATGTAGCTCTAGGGAGACAAGTCGCATAACTGAAAACAATCTGAAACATAACGACTCCAAAATCATACATGTGGCTTTAGGGACACAAGTCACATATATACATTCTTTTTGGTCAAAAATTCTAAAATAATAATTATTATTCTGACTGTCTTATACCCATGGCAGCGACATCAACTGAGAATTAATTGATATGAAGTGTGTTGGTACACGCAAACCACTGTCCATATAGTCTTCAACAACAGTTGTTACTATATTGTAGAACTTAAATTAATCAAAAATACGTTTACAAATGCAGTTCTAATCCTGTCAGTTGTATCTGAACCAGTTACTAAGAGTAGGATCACCGGAACTACAGTAAAGCGTACTCACAACCACTAACTCAAATCCAAGTTTCGAACAAGTGCCTATAATCTTCAAGTAAAATTGAAATCGTGACACTCGGAAATACTCCCATTAATGTTATGCAACATCAAAATTTGACTGTTTAAAAATATATTCTAATAGAAAGTAGCCATTAACTACAAACACAAACTTTCATTAATCATATCAATAAGTATTCCGTAACTCATTAGATGAAATATACATATTACAATGATTTCCAACAAAATACAGAACTTACCATGTTAGCTTAAGGTGTTAATCAACCAGATTCTTGTCAGCACAGGGAAGATAGAAGAAAGGGATCAGAAATTCTAAAACAACCTCAAGCAACTTTCTGAGAAACTACAAAGCTTCCTGGATTGATAGTAATGCTCTTGGTGCAGTTATCCGTTTTGTAGATTCCAACTAGCCTATCTGCTAGCTCAAACATATTGTTTCTAAGGCTGCATATCATCAAAACAAAAATTAGATAACTATAGCTTCGTAGTGCTTGTTTCTTTGAATCGGACATATGCCAATACAGTACCTTATGATTATGAACTGTGCATCTTTAGTTCTGTCCTTGACATAATGCCCCACGATTGAGACATTCTTAAAATCTGTGACATACAAGGAAACCACAAAGAAAGCATGAAGATATTGGGAGCTTGATCTTTATTAGCCAAATGCAACAAGCAGAAAAAGAACATACCCAAAGCAGCATCAATCTCATCCATCACATAAAGTGGAGTGGGTTTATAGTGGTGGAGTGCAAAAACAAGAGCCAATGAGCTGAGGGTCTGAAATTAACATTGCTATTAGAAACCGGATTGCTTTTATACAATGTTTCACTAACATACAAAAACCACCATAGCCACTCTTGACACTCACCTTTTCACCACCTGATAAGTTAGCAATATTCTTCCAGCTTTTCTTTGGAGGTCTAACACTGAAAACAACACCTTCAGAAAACGGATCAAGAGAATCCACTAATTCCAGTTCTGCGTCGCCTCCAAGAGTGATCATCTGGGGAGATCACCAAAAGATGTAATACACTATTAATATAGGTGTATATTTCATGCAGGTAATAACTTTACAATTTGCTATTTTATTTTATTTTTTGATGACAACAATTTGCTATTTTTGCTATTATATTTAAAAGGTTCTTTTACTTATAAATGGTTAACTAGTTGTATATCATGAACTAAAAGAGTCCCCAAAACCCAAAAGGATAACCATCAACAGACTTGCTTTTCCATAACATGGAAAGAAATTTGAAGCGAAAAAATCTTTTTTGGCACACAACATAAATCCCAATTTCTAAACAAATCAGTCCATGCACCAGAAAAATGAGCAAATATCCAAATCAGACATAACAAGAAAATAAGAAGAAGATGCCCTGCAACTACAGGATTAATAAAAGGAAAACAATCAAGATGATGTACAATATTAAGTGATATAATCACTTACCCAGAAGAAATTCAACTCAAGTACTATATGGGGAAAACTTTAATATAAGAAAACATGTCAAATATGAGCTGAATACCTGATACATGCAACTACAGGATTAAGAACAGGAAAACAATTTCACCCAAGGGTGTGGCCTAGTGGTCCATAAAGTGGTTGAGAACTCTAAGGTCTCAGGTTCAGAACTCAGCGGGAGACAAAAAAACACTAAACGATTCTTCCCATCTGTCCTAGCCTTGGTGGACAGAATTACATGGTACCTATTGCTAATGGGAGGTGGCAGGTATCCAGTGGAATTAGTCGAGGTGCGCGAAAGTTGGCCCGTACACCACGGTCATAAAAAGAAAACAAAATATATATACCCTACTATCTTTGCTAAAGCACACTTTACTCCTCTACACCTAAAATTATGAATGGCAGAATCACTGATCCAGATGAAATTCAACTCAAGTATTACATGGGGAAAACTTTCATATTAAAAAACAAGTCAAAAATGAACTGAATACCTGATACATTTCTTTAAGCTTCAAAGATATGGTATTAAAGCCCTCCATGAACTCATCCAACCTACAGAGATGTTCTAAGCTAATGACGGAAAACATTGGCAAATGGAAGAGAGAAATCTAATTTGTAGGATGGACGGAACTTACCTTCTCTTTCTCCACTCATCATATTGTTTTTTAATATCATCACGCTCTTGAGTAACAGAATTAAGCTCTTGAACTCTTTCATTGTACACAGATACTTTCTTCCGATACCTAGTGACAGTAGAGACTATTAGCAATTAATATCAAGAAACATAGTCATGCTACAAGCTTCTCTATAAATGAGTACAAGTGTTTACTCAGAAATTGAGTCAAGATTTGGGTTTATCTCTTTCAGTTGAGCCTCTAGAAGTGAAATTGTCTCAAGAGCTGTCTTAAGATCACAAGTCTGACCAAGAGTTTCGTCACTTAGAGTTGCCTGAAGCTTTTCCGGGTCCACCAAGTCTTTTTGAATTCTATACACAGATAAAGTACAAAAAAAAAAAAAAGATAACAGATGAGGGGGTCTGTGTGTATCAGAAAGAGATTGGAAGCTGACAATGTGATGACATGTTTTGCCTCAGAAAGAAATCTCCCGAACTTACTGCTCAATATGCTTTGACAGAGCACTATGCAAATCATCGAGTTTTTTCTTGTATCCTTTCCCTTTGAGTTCCAAGTCTTTATAAACCTTCTTCATATCTTGTAACTTGTAGTCCGCATCTACCTGCAACTCCACTTGCATTAGATCACATAATCATTTATAAATGAAAGGAAGAAAAAATGTCAAAAGGAGTGCCATAAAACCTCTGATGACCGCATCTCATCCATAGTCTTCTTCAAATTTTCATATTCATTTTTAGCACCATTCAGAGCATCTTTGTGCTGATCAATGAGCTAGAAAATCATTAAAACAAAAACATTAGGAAAAAAAAATAGAAATTTGCAGAAACAATCGAAGCAACTTGCACAATCATATGATGCACATCTTAACATGAAATAATGGTACAACCTCCTGTATCTTTTTATAGTCCTCCTGAACAGTAAAAGCTTTCTGTTCGACCTCTTTGAAGATGGAAAGTAACTTCTCCTTCTCAGCAAGTAGACTTTCCTTCTCTTTGTTTGATTCCTCAATCCCCTTTGTCAGTTTTTTAATCATTTTCTGTCCTGTTTCAATCTGAACCTTACGACGGTTGATCTCTGTGCTCTTTTTATCGATATCCTACGGCGGGGAAAAAATGTGTGTAAACAGTAAATCACATAAGCTTAGCATGCACAAAGATCAGTTTTCCACTTACAGATTGTATTTTAGTAACCTTTGCCTTTTGATTTTTCAATCGCTCGCCACCTGCATTCTCTATTTTATTCTGAAGTTCTGAAGCCTGAAGACATAAAACACTGGATTTTGAAACAGCCTTTGGAGCTAGCTTCACTTGAAAATAATAATAGAATGGTCTTAAGAAAAGGATAAACTGCTAGACATGTTATATCACCTTCTCTTTCAGCTGTTTTGAACCTTGTGTAAGCCTGTCCATTTCTTTTTCTTCAGCAGAAATTATTTTCTTGAGTTCCTTCAATCTATTAACTTCATCCTTACTAGGTTCTGATGCACTTCTCAAGGAATCCAGTTGCTTTTTTAGATCATCACATTGGGACTTCAGGCTGTCAATCTGTACAGAAAGCAAAAAAGCATTTAGCTCTGATGGTGCAAGACAAACATTAAGAGAGATTAAAAATAGTCATAGAAAACAATTGCAAATAACATCAATAAAACATGCACGTCAGACCTCTTTTTTGCATTTGGCTAATTCCATCTCGCCAAGAGAAAGAGCCTTCTCTGAGGCCTGGTAACACTTCACAGCATCAGTAATTCTTTGGCGTACATTATCCAAGTTTTCGGCTATCTGTGAAAGTTCTATTTCAGCAGCAGATATAGCCTCTGGTGAAACACTAGCAGCACGGATAGATGTGCCCATTTTACCACCACGAGGTTTACCCCCTCCACCACTCATTGTTCCAGATTTTTCAAAAAGAGCACCTTCAAGTGTTACAACACGGCGAAACTCTCTGTCCCCACCATAGGCAATACGTGATGCCTGCAAAATTAACAGTGTCGCAAATTCTTGATCCAGCAATTGTGACTAACAATGAAAATACATATAATGCATGGTGTCCGAGTCTTGACGTACAATTATAGCAATCAGCAATCCTTACAAAAATAGTATTTGAAATCTCCATGTTATTGTATGTCCTAAAATAGATAACTGGAGAACCCCAGCTAAAATCTCGTTTCAAGACGTCCAAGTGTTAAATTTCTCAATCTTCCATTTTGGCGACAGAGAAAATAATCATTGCATTTGCTAATCAGTCAAAATGTTGACTAGAGATAATTTTACCAAGCAGGTCAAGAAATGGTATGACAAGCCAAATAGTCAATGCAGTTTTATTCATCACGAAAGAATTAAAAGAATTATGTAAACATCACCTGATCAATATCTTCTGCAACAACTGTATTTCCTAATGCCGCAAAAAATGCTAGTTTCATCCTCTCATCTCGGACCTTAACCAAATCAAAAAGGCGTGGGACTCCTTCTGGCGTTCTGACTCTCTCTTTGATTTTAGGCAAATAATGAGCTTGTTTTTCCTGCGAAAAATATGTAAAATCAAATATACATTTGAAATAATACCAATGATTTTACTTTTCAGGGGCTCCTTCCCAATGAGTATTTTGGAAGTGTAATTTTTAAAGGTAATAACACACTTTCTAGTTCAAACCAAATACATTTAACCTCCAAAATCAATGTGAGATTTATCTACCATTTGAATGCAATACATTTATCCACTTGCTTAATTTCAATTTTTTTTGTAACCAACTAGCATTAGGAAAATACTACCAACTACAAAAGTACTCTGATCCTCACGGAGGTCAATTTATGATCCAGCTTCTTATTTAATTTTCACTGAAGCAATCATATTCTTTCATATGTTCAACAGAGACAGTAAGATTTCAATCCAATTATAGACCAGTTGGTTAGCTTATCTAAAGGTGGTGCATAGTTTAAGAAGCTACAAAAATAAAGGACATACCAAAATCATGAAAGTTGCTACACCAAGGGTTTTGCTTCGAAGAAGCTCCACGCAAGCTTGTGCTGCTTCTGTAGTTTCTACAACAATATATTCAAGCCCAGCACATGCGGTTGATATGGCAACATCATACTTTGCTGTGGGAAAATAAAATATTTAGTAATTTATGCTCAAATTATGTAAGCTATAGTTCAGCTCTTAATTTCACTAACTCTGTCAACAAATGAAACAATAATAAAGCAAAGAACACGAACTAGTTTTAAATGTGGCACGAATATGCTCACCATCAATCGCACCCAAGTCACCCATTCGACCATAAATGCCATCTATCACATTTGCCTCCTTAGCATGCATTATTGCTTTTAGGACAGATCCCTGGCTCTTCTCAGATTCCATAACAGATGAAAGCTCAGTAAGCTTTTGTCTGGCAGCTTGTTCTAGAGGTATCAATCTTTCTTGTTCTTGAAGGCATTCCTACAACCAGTCAAGTACATCACATCCCAGAACAAATGCAAGAGCTGGTTAAAATGACAAATGGTAGAGATAGTCAAAACACATACCTTTTCAACAGCTCGAGCCTCAAGTGCTTTAAGCTTGTGCTTCTCAAGCTCATTGGCGATGTTTTTTGTGCTTGCCGATTTCATCTCTACTCGTTTCTGTATTTCCACAATCTGCTCTTGTGCTTCAATATACGCAGCACGACCAGCCTCATGCTGAAAGCATTAATGACTAACCCCGTTAGTGAAAGATTAAATAGCTAGCTTAAGGACCAACTAAGCAATTTTTAAGTGTGTATTATTCTGAAAAACTGCTAGTGGAACTTGACATGAGGTAATGCGCTTGGCATTTTAAGCGTCCATGTTGGAATAAGACAGGTCATGACTAAAATACTTCATGCAGCTTCAGTTAAAAAGTGCAATCTCATAGGGTAAGTGAATCATATTTTAAGGAATGAGCTGCCAGAGTATGAGTAGAGAGATCTTAAATGTTATAATCAGCACATACCTTCTCACTCAAAAGTTTACTTTCAGTTGATGCCACTTCAAGCTTTCCCTTGTGCTCAATTAAGTGCTTTTCCCAAGGCTCTAATTCAGATCGAACAGCAGAAAGCTCACTGCGGAAAGCCTCGGTTTCAACTATTTGGAAACAATTGTACAAGAGTGAGACCAATATATTTTGATAAGTTAGAGCTAGACAAATAAATAAGGCTGTTATTAGCAATAAGCATCAACGGTTTCATGCAAAAGTGACCTTATGTAATAACTAATAACTTAAATTGCTAATCATCTAACTCTTACCCAAAACCACCAATAAGAACAACCATTAATTATCAAACCAAGGAAATATTTTCTAAAGAGGTCAAAAAGAAAAGGAGACCTTTAAAATGAGAAACGAGCCAGCAGCTTAAAGTCAGGAAGGCTTCTGAGTGTGATGCCACTCCATATGTACTGATCAAGAGCTATGAGAAAATAACCTTATAACCGATACGGTGATATCAATTACTTTGAAAAAGGAATGGTAATTGTTGTTGTTGTTACACTCACTTCTGATCTTAAGTTCTTAAAAGGTATTTACTCTGGTCAGGAACTTACATGCCTGGGCAGAGATAAGTGTGAGATCTAGAGATCCCTAACTGGACAAAATAATGTAGAAACAAGCATAAGAATATAGCCGACCCCAACTAATTGGAATTGAGGTGTAGTTGAAAGATTAACTAATTGTAAAATGTTGCATAATGGCAATAGGACAAATTCAGAGTATTTGACATGCAAACCTCCAAACAAGCACTTGGTTCAAGTACAATACCTTTAGAATTCTCCTTTATTTCCTCTAAAAATTTCTCCTCACCCACCAAAAGTTGTTGCAAGCTTGGAATATCTTTCTCCAATTTTGGAATAAGATTTGCAGACTCCTCGCACTCATTAGTTGTGTCAGCAATTTTACGAGAATCCTTTCAAAATGAAACAAAAACAGTAAGATTACGAGTAACTAAGATTCTCTTCTTCACAAAGATGTATTTATTTGTAATCTAAGGTACAACTTTCAGCATATCATACCTTATCAATTTTATCAGTCAGTTTCTTTATCTTCTGCTTCAAGTGATTTAAATCTTCTCGATACTTTACATCTTGCCTCTCAAATTCCTTGAACTCATCCTTGCAGCGCCTTAGACTGTTATCAAGCTCCTACAAGTTTCGAACAAAATAAATCTGAATTCTTTGACCATTGTAATAGTACTCAAACCAATTAATCAAGATACTTAATTCAACTCAGCAAGTAGGAGAAGAATCCACCTCATTCTGGTTTATCAGATTTAAAACCATAAGATCGTAATGCTTACGGATTCCCAAAGAAACCACCTCATTCATAATTACATGATAATATGCAAAGGGTATACACACTTTTTATTCCATACCTCTTGTCTTTTCAGAAACTTTGAATGCTTTGACTCAAGGTCCTTCAATGCCTTGCTATTTTCCTTAATTTTCTCCCTGGAAAGTTAAAACATTCATTGAGTTCAGCACTCAATGAAAGCACTATTGTAATGAAGGGGGGTTGTATTGAAATGAAGAAATGTAACTACAGGCACTGATAGAGGAATTCGCCTCTTTTCTTGCAAAGAAACTAAGGGAAAAAAGGGAAAACAAAGAAGGGAGGGAAGTTCCATATTTATTCTAAGTAAACAACAAATAAAAAAGCACTATGCTCTTGCATAGCCCTCACAAAATATAGTAAGCCACCTTTCACTTTTAAGGTTCTCTTCTTGTCTAGAAATGTTCGCCTGCATCTCCGTAATTCGAGTTGAATTATCTTCAAAAGCCAATTTTGTTGCTTTCTCTTGCCATTTGAGAAGTGATAATTCTTTAAGCATGTAGGCTTCTGCGTCATTTTTTACTCCCTGTTATTGAAGAAATGGACAACATGAACACATTTCTAAGAGCACAAGCAAATCATAAATTATGTAATGGTCTAACCTTACCTCCAAGTTATCTCTTTCTTTCTCAGCTAACTTAACCATTTGAACAACACCAGACCTTCTTTCATTGAGGGATTCTAGCCTATGATAGCATCAAAAAATAGTGAATGCAGATTCTAGAGGCATCAAGTGCATCTTTTTAGGCACATAATCTTCTCACTGAGGATGCAAAACATACACAAGGGAGAAGGAAAGAACATACTGGTAAGGAAAAGAGTAGCATAACTATTATGATATCACAAGATTCAGTTTGAAACTAAGAACATTTTTTGTGCCAAAAAGAATTTCATTTCAGAGTGAGAACTAACTGCTTGAATGATTCATCAATCTTCTCAACGTATTTTTCGGTTCCGATAATATCCTCTAAATACTCAAGAAAGCCTTCATCATGTGGTCCTTGTCCTCTAGGTTTCATCAGTGATATTTGTTCAACCTCACCCTGCAAAAGAACCACCTATTTAGTGTGGTTCGTTCAAGAAATTCCTACCTCTCTATCTATCTATGAGATGTTTGGATTTTTCAAAATTCCATGGACATCTCCATATGAATAGAATCCAATTTGTGAAATTAACAAAGATCACATGACAAAAACAATATAGACCTGAAGAATCAAAAATCGGTTGTTATCTAGATCAATCCCTTTCCCTTTCAGCATCTTAGTGACCTCTGTGAAGTTACTTGTCCGGTCATTGATATAGTACTTAGAGGAATTATCTCGAAATGCCACACGTGTAATTACAAAATCACTTCCAGGAACAGCTTCATATGTCTCATCATCCTATTTAAACAAAAGAAACACTTAGAATATAACAGAGATTCTAAATAGTTATCTCAGAAACAGGAAAATACACAATTACCAAATCAATAATCTCCTGAAAATGAACAGACACGCCAGCACTATCCAAATTCTGGTGGTTAGTTGAATTGTGGATGAGCTCTGACACTTTGTTTAGACGCATCTGCAGAGTTTATCATTGAAGCTCAAATTTCAACAAGCATACAGATGGAACGGTCCATTTTAAAAGGCTTGTTGTCCCCAAGCTCCAACATAGCAGAGCTAACAGCCGTTTACAATCATACAGGTTAGTGAGTTTTACATCAAAGGTAACTAAGCTAGTGATCAACTAATTTTGTAGCATAGTCAACTTTTACTTTATTCACCAAGAGAATAATATTTTAGAAGTTATAACAATGAATTTTCCAATTTTGTCAGTCATGGTGCCAAAAAACACGAAAAAAAAAAATACTCATAATCTTACCTGTTTGGCCCGCTTTCCGAAGACGAAGAGCATTGCGTCGATGACATTACTCTTTCCACTACCATTAGGACCAACAACTGCAGAAAAGCTCTGTACAGTGGGGAATTTTATTACATAAAAGGAATGAACTTAATTTCTAAAATATCCAATTACCACCTAATTCCTGAAATACTCAATTACTGGAAAATATGTAAAAGCAAACCCTAACCTTATGGAATGGGCCAACGCGCTGTTCGCCCGCATAAGATTTGAAGTTTCTCATCACCATCTCTTTAATGAATAGCCTGGGAGGTCTAGATCCAGGATGAGATGACTCATTTTTGGATTCGTGGGAGTTTGAGAATTCCTTATCTACAGCCATGTTTACTCCCGGAGAATAGCTTTAGGCTGTACCGAAAAGAAGGACCGAAAGACTGGCTACTGAAGGTCAACTCCAGCAAAGTGCTGGAGTAGAAGAGGAGTCCGGCGAAGTGCTGGGGTAGAAGAGGAGCGTGAGAGAAGATTTGAACTACTTTTTTTTTTTTTAGTGGTAGCGTAAGAATTTAAATTTTTGGCAAGATCAACTAGGAATAGATGGGCGGGAAACTCCGGTATGATTTAGGCTCTTATAATGGGCTTTTCTAAGCCAAAGCCCAGCCCAGACCAGTAATTGGAACGTCGTAAACGGCATCGCGTCGGCCTAATTTCCTGATGCCCAAATAATCCTTTCCTGGCCTAAATCTTGGTACGCGTAGGTCCATAAGGTTTGGAATCTCAATTTCATAGTTTTTATTTGAAATCAGTGTATGCTTATGAAAATTGCTTAAATTTTCAACTTTAATTTCAAATTCTAAATTCTCCAAAATTCAAATTGTAATTTCAAAATTTTTGAACTCTAAAACATGACTTTGTATCATGTGAAAAGATTATTTTGAATACTAGCTAGCTAATTAGTACTATTATTGATTAATGGATCTTTGTATAATTATGTATATTTGAAATTTTGTAATAGCATGTAGTTGTAGACATTCATTTGTAAAATAAAAATGGAAACATGTGATTTATTAATGTGGTGCCTTAACATATTTTGATATCTATAATGTATAATAGCATGTAGTTGCAGACATCCATTTGTAAAATAAAAATGGAAACATGTGATTTATTAATGTGGTGCCTTAAGATATTTTGATACCTATAATGTATAATAGCATGTAGTTGCAGACATCCATTTGTAAAATAAAAATGGAAACATGTGATTTATTAATGTGGTGTGATTTATTAATGTGGTGCCTTAAGATATTTTGATACCTATAATGTATGATTTGCTCTTTGATAATATATTATTTGAGAACTTTATGTCAAGTTCAACAAAGAGAAGGTGACAATTTGAAGATACCTTGGACACTTGAAATGGTTCAAAGAAATTATTTAAACGTCAATTGAGGAACTGTACAATTCAATATGTGTAAGCATCGTAATACTAATCCATTATGAATACAAGGTGTATATATATCTCATTTCATATAAGCTAGCGTTTGGTCATATATTTCTAAATATTCTTGGCAAATATAAATTTCACCATGTGTTTGGCCATAATATTTGGGAAATATATTTCATTTTTTTAGAAAAATACTCCCTCCGTCCCTATTTAGGTGTCCTCTTTAGAAATGGCACACAGATTAAGGCAACAATGATTAGCACAGTAAAGTTACAATTTTATCCTTGTAGTACAATTTACAATTTCAAAATAAATTAACTCAAGATAACTAATCAATGTTGGAAAATTCATAAGTTTATTTACTTTATTTATGATAACTTTATTTAAATAAGGGTATAATAGGAAAATTTTTGTTGTGCTTTCTTGATTTGTCAAAATGGACAACTAAAAGAGGAAATATGGACAACTAAATAGGGACGGAGGGAGTATGATTTATACCCATAAGTTTTAAAAACTATCAAAATTAATCATAATTTTGTATTACAAGTCAATTGAATCTTCGTTGCAACAAATAACAAGTAGTGTCCATGACACTAGAGCAATGTGGTAGTTTGGAGTGAGTGCAACAAGCATCGTGAAGTAGACAAAACACATGACTTTGTTACCCTGAGCCGATTGTTCATCATTTTCATCAACAACCATATCATCACTTTCATATTTCATCACTATTTTTGGTGTTCACGTAAAAAAATTATGTAATACAACGCAAACAACTACTATAGAGGGTGTTTTTGTAAAATATAAAATTTTGGTGTAAAGTTTCAATTTTTAAAAGATCCCAAATAATGAGATTTGGCCCAAATACTAGA
Source organism: Solanum tuberosum (assembly GCF_000226075.1). Taxonomy (NCBI): domain Eukaryota; kingdom Viridiplantae; phylum Streptophyta; class Magnoliopsida; order Solanales; family Solanaceae; genus Solanum; species Solanum tuberosum. Next base: position 2,093,257 of record NW_006238930.1, read on the forward strand.
AAAAATTAGTATTTGGGAATTTGGAATATTTACCAAAAATATTTATCAAATAATGACAAATTATATGGACAAACACTATTTGCCAAAATTTTCTCCAAATATTATTTGGGAAATCTATGATCAGACGGGCCCTAAGTGGTGGTTCCACAGTACGACGAAGGGTATTTTTGTTAATATAACTTAAAATGAGCCTCTTTTACCTTACTTAAAATTACGTGTCTATTCACTAGATGCCCATCTGGCTACAATTTCCAATTTTCCAAACATAATTGTTCCTATTGGACTGCAATTGAATTCTCATCTGTCTACACTTCAAAAAAAATTGGTAGGAAAGTGGCGCCTATGGCTTTTTTTTTTTTTTTTTTTGCTTTTCTTTGCCAACTATACAACACGACATAAAATCTTAAATTATTTAGATGGATAAAAATAAAGAATAGAATACGTAGTGTTTTATTTATCAAGCACACCATTTGCTAATTGAGTGGTATTAAAGGTATCATTTTCGTCCCTCAAATGTGGAGGCCATTAGAATCCACAACCATACAAAAAATTAAATCATGCAGAATGGTTTGAAACTGCATTTGCGGAATGGGACTAATTATCAAAAATACCTGAAGTGCTGACATATATGGTTTATGGTTAAAAGTTGAAACTTAAAGACGCGTTTTGTTAGCTTGATATTGTTTCAATTTTCAAATAAGTAAATAAACTCAGAAAAAATTTCAAACTTAAGAGTATAATTTGAATAGCGACCTCAAAATTATGTCTGTTCCTGCATGAACAAGCCTAAAATAATGTGTTCGAATTATTTTCTGGCCAATGTAAAATTGTGTTCGGCCCACTGATCGAGAAAAAAACTGCAACTCTAAATTTTAGATAGATTTCACCACTGAAAAATATGAAATGATATTGTACATTTTTCCTTATTTCTTTCATTTTGAATATGATTTAGTTAGATAATTTTTCCTTATTTCTACTTCTTGCACATTTTTGTTAGTTTCATTCAAATGGACAGTCCTTAAATTTGGCCTAAGATAAATGATTTATCAGTATCAGGAGCATAGAATGATCAAGAATGAATGCACTAAATGTCGCCATAGTACTTTCTCCAATGAGTTTAATTAGCAAGCTAGCTCATCATATAACATGAACAATAAGGGATCGTTTGGTGTGAGGGATAAAAATAAATTGTGATAGGATAAAAAATTTGTATCTTGTTTGGTTGTCATCTTTGAGATAACTTATCCCACCATTTATATCATAGTGATGGAATAAGTTATCCCATATACATGGTGGATAAGTTATCCCAGGATAGTTAACCCCAAGATAACTAATCATGGGATAACTTGTTTCCAATCAAACGACCTCTAATAGATCTGGGTGAAGACCATGTAAAAAAGAGAAAAAAGAATACCCACTCTTTAATTATACATATTGTACCGTAACTTTTACTGGGGAAATTTGGTACAAAATTAAAGTATTCCACATTCACACAAGATTTGGAAAAGAGCTGAGTCACACTCCAAAGGTGGTGTGACGTAGGTAGTGCATACTAACAGTCTATCTTAATACATAATGATTGATTGTACTGCTCGAATTCATTGCCTATAAATCACATGGAGAAAATAAATTTACATCGACGTTAAATGAAACTGCAAGCTGAATTAAAGAAAGTAGCAGAATTCCCGAAAAAAACATGCGGCTGTGAGGCTTCAATAAATTCATAGATTTGACACATACCTGATTAAAAATTAACACTTACCTAAAGCTTTGTTCCCTTCCATAATACCTAACTCTATCTAAGATGTATATATCACACAATTGTGCTGGTCTTATCCAGCCACATGCAATCTTAAGAACATGGCATATATTGTTGTGCTCGTTTTAATAAGAGCGAACCAAACGTAAGTCTTTTTGCAATATCTCCCCCTTCTGTTAATTTTCCCTAGCACTTACAATTATCAGCCACATATAATTTGGGATATATGGAGAATGATGTTGAGAAATTTGTTGCCATATTTTTTTAATAACTTAGTTTTGTTTTCTTGAAAGAACTTGGGTAAAAGAATCATTTGGGTTATATAACAAAATACATGATAACATATACTCAAGGGATGCAGAAGATTAGTAAGCAGTAGAACATAAATTAAAATAGCTTACCCACTGCATTAAGGATAGAATTCCAAGACAAGATCAAATTTATGTAGAGACTTGAGCAAAACTTGACACTTCTAATGCCATTTGCTCCATCAATCTCTGATTAAAAAATAACTCAATAACATGACACGATACCATCATGGCAACTTCTACATAATCAGTTAGTCACTATATATGTAAGGGGAATTCTTATCATCACCTAATAAAGATAACCATTACAAGAAAAGCATTCGGACTTAATCAATGGCTGAGACAGAATTTTCACCATCGTCCTACTCCCCTCCCAATCAAAGCTCCAATTCAAACAACATCATAATCTTTAACTGATATCCACAAGTTTGGAATAACTTTAATTTTGTTTGGCACAAACAATTTTTTTGATAACACAAAATGCTTATGTCATACTTAACACATCACATATAAAAAAAATTGAGAAACAGACCATCAAGTCTAATCAAAATAGAAACACATTTTTTCTCCCCTAAATTCATTACTAATTTATTACATATAAATAAAAGGTTCATTTTTGACCATCAACATGCAAATCATTACAAACGATTTCACACCTTATTCACACACACACACATATATATATTTATAAAACACAAGCTTCCAAATAGGGAAATTAGAAATCCCTCCCCATAAATTTCTTCACTCCTTCAACACAAACACACACACACACACACAAGAGACAAATCCGATTAAAAATTAAACTTACTTCTTCATGTAGTAGTGGAAGAAGCAGAAGTACATTCAGAAGCAACATCAGTTTCCACTTCCCTTCTGTGGAAATTGCGGTGGCAGCCACAGGCTGCACAATTTAGGGTGCCGGAAGTACTGCCCTGGGGCATGTACTCCCGGCACCCGTCGATGACATATCCACCGACACTAGCAGCATGATTTCTCTGGCACTCTACATATCTCACTGTCCTCATGGTAAAGGATGAATTTGTAGAGTTTCTTGAGTAGTCATTTCTCCTCAAAACTTTTTTCATCTCTTCTAATAATTCAGCCAAATGAGAAAATTGAATATGGCATATGGGTTACTGGAAGAGAATAATAAAACACCCTTTGCTTATCTGGAAAACCCTAACCCTAGAAGGCATATTTATACAACAACCTAATAAACCTTTTTCTTTGTATCCATATAATAGTGATTAAGTAATTAAAATAAGACCTTCTTTTGTAAATCTTAATTATTACAGTGTTTTTACTGTTACGTTCTTTTATTAATGTCATGGTAATCTTTTTTCTATATATAGTTATATTTGTAATGAATTGATTGCGCCAACTTCTAATCACGTAGTATCAAACTATCTAGATTGCTTTAAAAGGATTTGCCGCCACTAGTTTTTTGGAAAAATATTAATAATTCATTACATTATAATTACCTATGGTTAATGGTGATGGATTTTTATGGAATGGCAGCTATATATTTTTACTACTTACTATTTAAGACTAATTAAAGTAGTGTGGCCCTCGCTGATGATAATTAAAGTCATAGTCTATTTCTAATTATCAAAGGCTACCAAGAAAGTTCAAGAGTCTATTAATCAAAATATGCAATTTGATTATTTGTAGTATAACATACCAAAATTGCGTAGACAAACCTTTTGTCCTCCCCTCGAGTTTATTTCCATGCAGATGTAAGAAGAAGAAAAAATGTTTAGCGTAGTAATTACACAAATTAATATGATGGTCCATTGATATTCAAATTTAAGTAACTACATTTTTTTTGGTTCATACCATTAATTTAACTAACTATTGAATATTCCAATTACTACGTACGCTGTACGCATATATTAAAAATGAACGAGCTCTATATTCTTCATTTGGTTATTAGGAATAAACTCTCTTTTTCAGCATCTTTTTTCCAGTGTATAAATCATCATCATTTTTATTATTGAAACCAATTGTCGTATATCAAATTCTATGGTTAGTTATTTAGACACATTTATGATGAATAAGCAAGACTACTATATACTTGTATTGTACAATGAGAGAATTATTAAAAACACTCATGAACTTGACGCGAATTATTAGTTTCGTTCCTAAACTACCTTTTTATACTTGACTAACTGAAATTAATTACACCTCTAATCTGCTACATGGCATGGCAAGTGGTCTCAAACTAAGAGCTTGGAACTGATCTTAAATTCTTAATACATACAAAAAAAAATCGAGAAAAGTAACGAAAATTATTAATTTCGTTCCCGAACTATTCGCATAAACAACCAGAAAATTAGGCCTCACATGTAATAACATTTGATTCATCGAGACAATGTGTTTGGCAATGTTGGATAACGACCTCAACGAGCCTTAAAAGTTTTTCACCCATTTATGTTTCATTTATATAGATCGGTTCAAGTTCCAATTTAAAGGCCGGCCACAAAATGCGTTATACGGTATAGTAGTTTATATAAGTGTTTTTCATTCATTCCATGCTTACGGTAAAGGGTGATAAGAGTTAAATTCACCTGAATGAACATTATATATTTGTCCACTAATTTTGGTCATGCACGTTTCAAACTTTACGCACTTGCATGTATATATTAGCCATTAAAGTATAATCCACATTTATTAAAAATATATAGTTACGTCTAAGGTGTCGCGGCTAAATAATCGACATATGAAGACCAAAAATTGATATAATACTTACTATATGAGATAACTTTCGATATGATCTAATAAAATCACAAAAATTGTTTGCATGCGCACATTAATGCATTTTTATATATACATAAGATATACAAATATGGAAGGTGCTCGAGTGAGTATATATGTCGATACAAAAAGGGGAGGGGTGGGTGAAGGAAGGTAGTTAAATATAATTATGATATGCATTAGATAAAGTAATTGAAATAAAGTTAATAAAGAAGGTAGTTAGTAAATGTTAATATTAATGGGATTTTGAGGTTGATAGGACCTTAATTAAAGAGAAACATGATTGTACTTTAGTGAAGGTTAAATTGAATTATGACTCATAAGGCAGAATTTGTTTCTCACCTACCCGACCCATCTTTGTGATGCCCACACCAAAAATAAAAATAAAAATAAAAAGATTTCTGAATTTCATTAGCTTTTGGGACCAGTAAACAAAGAATCTTAGGCACCTAAATTTAGCTTTTCCTCTATTGACGTAACTAATTATCAAATCAATGAGACAACTAAGCACGGGTTTAATTATTGACACTGATAATGAAATTGTTTGCTTAAATTAGGAAATTTGGCGTTGATTGATGCAACTTGACACTAGTTAGATGCCGTCTCATACTTTGGTAATATATATATAAGAATATTTGCTTTAACTAACGGGAAGATATACTTCATTTTTTCTTTCTTTATTTAATTAATTTGTTGTTCTTCACACGTTAAGTATATATACCTTATAAAAAATTTAAGCATATACTATAGTACTAGTAACAAAATAAATACTTCTCCTTTTATTTCAATTTATATAAATTAATTTAATTGAGCATGGACTTTAAGAAAGAAAGTGAGACTACGATTATATTTTATTTTACAAGTTTTTAATGTAAAGAGATAATAATGGATCCACATAAGCTTTTTATCATTATCTCTATGATTCACTTATTTTATAGATATGAATTATGGTCTGGAGGACTTTTAATCTATAGATTTTAATATTTGAATTATGTCATGAAAGAATAATTAAAAGGCAAGGTCAACGCGTCCAAACGCAAAGGTTAACTTCTTGACTATTCTTTTGTATCTAATTATTTAATTTACGACATGGCTAGTTTTCTGTTTCTTTGTTTAATTTTTCTTAGTGAAAAAAATATTGGGAGTATCATACAAGCAACTTGTTGGACAAATAAGATTTCATCTGGCCCCATAGTTGTAGTAGTGCTTCTTCTGTTTCTTTTTAAGTCAAATCAATATTTTATGTATATAAAAGTCATCACATAGTGAAAGTAGTCAAAGTTGATAAAACAGGAACCGACCAAGATAAAGTTTAACAACTTCAAATCTTCAATATAGATCATCAACATGAGTTATGATGATATAGTTACGATCCTTCTAACTTAAAAACACTCTGGTTTGAGTTTCTCAAAAAAAAAATCACATCAAAGTGTCACTTCTCAAAAATTGGCCCTGCAACTCATGTTTCAAATCTAATCAAGTATCAACCTGGATACCCCAAATATTGAATGAACAGTAAATGCTCTAGATTTTCTTTTTCCTAGGAATATGGAAATATATTGAAAACTACGTAGAATTTGTCTTTGCAAACAAAATCATCAAATGTGTTTCTCATTAATTTCCTTTTCCTTTTGAGCTAACATTAGAAAAATTGAAAACCGTTGCAGAGCCCAAATTTTCAGTCTGCAAACAAAACATGGGCTGAATAACCATCTGCAGTACTATTGCGCGCTTTTAATCAAGTGGGCTAATTGTTAGGTCCAGTACGTTAATAGCTACTTGGAGCATCACTGTTTAAAAAATAGTTAAAAATCATAAAGTATTTGATATTTAGCCATCTCAGTATCAACTTTAAATTTATAGGACTGAATCGAAAATTCTTGTTCTATAATTCGAAACTTCAAACATATCTGAAATTTGGAACTATCAAACCTAACTTCATATCCAAATATCTGAAGTAGTCACCAATTTAATACTCATAGAAAAAGACATAAATTTGAAGACATGGCTTCACACTCCAAATATGAGAACTTGACTAACTACTAAATAGAAAATGATTATTTCAAATAAAAACATAAAAGAGGCGTAGTTTTTTCACAATCCATAGAGGAATGTCTACAATCTTTCAAATAAAAATTTAAAACAAATGAGTATACATTTCACATTAAACCAACGTTCATGAATAAAAGCAACTTGTGAATCAAACAAGTATAGGGACAATTTTGCACATTTCGCAAACCACAAGGGTAAGTTTAAATTTTTTTATTTTTTTTTATTTTTCGCGACTTTGTTAGCAATACTAGCAAATGTGTGTTAGTTCTATAACAACGAGAGCATAATTGACCCCAATGCTAAGCATAAAGCAAAAACAAACCATTTCTCAAATTACAAAACCAATTTTGAATCTTTTCTCTGAAATCTTTATATCAATTATTTAGTAGATTTGATTTGATTTTTCAATTAGAACACCCCTACCTGCTTTAATGGTAAAGCCTACAAAATGAGTTGCTGGTCATGTTCAATTGTAATTAAATAAAACCACATGGAAGAGTTAAATGAGCTATAGGACTAGCAAAATATGTCTTTGTCCAATGTAGCACATGACTGTGTTTCCTATTATATGATCTGTTATTGACTCTTGTCCATTTCTTGGCTGAGTAAGTGTATGGTCCTACCCCATGTGACTACATAATCCTAAATTGTCAAATCATTTATTACTTGGACTCTCTTCATTTAGAAAAACAGAAAAGCAACAAACTATCGAGACATAGACTCCATATTTAGCAGGGGCCATACATGACAACGGAGTTAAACGGATCGTTTTGCTTATCAGTATCTGTATTATTTGTATCATTGTATCTACTGCTTGTCTCATTTTATGTGACGGTATTTGATGGTTGAAGAAGCAATAAGATCACTTTGACGGAATTTTTTTTACTATGCATAAATCTAGTTATCTATAAGTTACCTTTATATTAATGACGACAATAATCATAATTACGTACAAAGTTGACTTGGGCAGTTCCACCAAATAAAATCCTACTAGTTGAAAATTGGAGAGGGCACTTTGCATGTGAGCATTAAAGGCCAAGAGATGCAAATTTCCAAAGAAAATTCTACCCACATACATTGCTAAAGTCTGATAGCAACGCCTGAGTGTATCATGTGAAGTTAGTAAGCAAATTGAAACTTTTCTACAATTGTGAATAATATGGGAGACTCCAGCATGTCACAGGGTGTATATCAAATCGGACTCTCATAATTCTCCTTTATAATAATATGTATATACTACCTTCATATTCAAATAGGACCCATAAATATCCTCCCCTAAAAATTGTTAAATTTTAGCTCTAGCCTATGGGATGGAGTATTGTTTTCTCCATTAACTTTTACTTGTCCACAGACCAGAATATCTTTTACACCTCTCATAGTAAGTAACTTTAAGGATAAAAATGCTAAAGTGAATTTATTTTTATAGTATAGCAGACAAGATAGTGAGTGTATTATTGTATGTAGAAGATATGGTTGACTTTGATGTTTTGTAGATATGTTTATTGACTTTGATTTAGGTCAAAGAGTTTGTTGTAGCCTTTGTATTGTAGGAAACATCCAATTCGTCCAAGTTACGTGTATCCTCGATTTCATGCAGATTATACTCAGACAAAATCGAGATGAATTTAATTTTTGTCCATTACTATTTATACTCATTACTCTCCATAAATTTTGTCCATTACTATTTATACTCATTACTCTCCATTTTATGTTACTGTATCCTGATTTTTAAAAAATTATTAAGAATATAATTTTATCAATGATGTTTTGGAATTCTAAATTTGATTATTAATGTTTTATATTGTTATTTAATACTAAAAATAATAAAACTTTCTTAATTTGCTAAAATATATCAGTAAAGTGAAACTTTTATTTTTTGGTGTAGTGATCAAGAAGTAAAATGAAATGAAATGAAGTATTGTATAAGATATTTTATGCCGTAACTCCTTATATTAAGTTGGATATACTTGCTGAAAATAGACAGAAAACTTAATATAACAAGATAAATTGCATTAATAATATAAAAATTCTCTGTAAGACTTAATTCCAGTACACGTCAGAGAATAAATAGCTTTCATAATCAAGCAAAGCACAAAATTCTACTAGCTAATTTTTTGCTTTGCTTAATTATGAAAGTTAAAATATACACTAATGTTAAAAAGCATTGTGTACCAGACAAAAAATAAGAATGAGGATGACATCCATCCCTAGTTAAAATGCTACTACTAGAAACTAATTGGGAATTTGGGAGTAAGAAAAACAAAAGATAATGGAACACACCCCAAATAGAAAAGCAAAAACAAATCCTTCTAAATTAATAAATCGTCATTTTCATCAAACAGCCAACTCTCCAGCATTACTGACAATTGAATTTCATCATCTATTTCTCTTTTGCTTTCACCATGAAATTTACCAGCAGCTTCAGGTGTCGTAGCTTGAGAAAATTGATCTGAATTCGACGGTTCAAATGAAGACGAATATTCAGTCATGGCATTATTATTATTAGTATTACAAGAATATTGAGTACTTGACGAAGCCTTTGATTGCTCGGAATTATTTGTGGATTCACTTTTAGTCCACTGTTTGAGTAATTTGGCTATGTTTTCAGCATTTGATGCGTAAGTAGTAGTAGACATTTTTGCTTCTTGTTTAATGTATGGGTAACATCCAATATCAGTAATTGTATAGTCAGGAATTGGGCTTGATTTATCGAGTGACAGTGCATTTTGTAAAGCTTGTTTGGCTGTGTTAATATCAGCTTGAAGTGTCCTTTCCCATTGGCCTCTGGAAGTTGAATTATATGTTGATAAACAATGTCCATCATTTGAGTATAAACCACTTGTTTCAAGCTTCTTCAGTTTCTTCTTTAAATGAGTATTCCAGTAATTTTTAATGTCGTTATCTGTTCTCTCTGGGAGATATGAAGCTATGGCTGCCCATCTGTTAAAAGACACAGAAAATCAGTAACAGCTAGGGGAAAAACAGACTACTACTAGTGGTACTGTATTATTTAGGAAATAATTACTCTTAAAAAGTTTCCATAATGAAAAATAATAGGAGTACATCAAGTGACCATCCAGATCTACATATAGTAATTTAATCTCACAGACTGTAATGGAATAAAGTTACCTTTAGTATATGCCAAAAAATGGTAACTCAACTCATTTTTTTTTGTCAAATACCGTCATATGGAATGAAACGAGGAGAATCAAGGAAAGAATACATACTTGTTGCCTAAAAGAGCCTGAAGCTGGATAATCATCTTCTCTTCTTGATCAGTGAAGCTACCTCTCTTGATTCCTGGTCTGAGGTAGTTAGTCCACCTTAGTCTGCAGCTTTTGCTACATCTCCGAAGCCCTGTACATTAAAAGAAACACTTATTAGTAACTTATTACACTTTGAAATATCTGACATAGTAACTATTAGTTGAGTGACATACGATCAATCTAGCCCTAAACTCAGATTGTGAATATAAATCAAGGAGGAAAAGAAACGAGCCTGTATGAGTGGGAACAGTCCTCCAATTCCCTGGACCATGTTCTTGAACAAAAGAGACTAGCATAATATCTTCTTCAGGAGTCCATGGTCCTTTCTTCACCCCTGTTTTATCACAACAAGGTGGTCTACCCATCTCTGTTTCTTGGTGCAACTCTCTTTGTAGGTATATTTTAGTCTTGTCTTTTTTCTCTTTTTTCTCTTCTTGGAAAAAGCAAAGACAAAGGTCTAAGGGGCTAAGGTTGTTTGATCTGGGATATATAGAAAGAATTGAAGAAGACTTGCCAATTCAGTGAGAGAGAGAATACGCTGACCCCTAATTTAATACTCCCTCCCTCCGCCTTTCGAGAGTCAAACTTTTTATTTTTTATCATAAATTCACAGTACTATAAGTCACAAAAATGGAAGACATAGTGAAAAGATTGGGATCAAAAGAAAAACTTGTTGGACTCTTGAAATTCAAAAAATGTCACATAAATTAAATTGGAGTAGTGCATAGGAGGGGCTGAGGGGTAGTGAAAGAGTCAAAAGGTGACAGCAAGAGCATTTACTCCTCCCATGGGAGCCTCAGCCTAAAGTCAGCTGCCCTGTTTCTCTCTCTGATTCCTCGAAACCGCGTGGGCATTCAATGTTCACCCTATCATTATTTCTTGCCATTAACAATCCTAATTAAGGCTCTCTGTATACTTTTTACTGCTTCATCAAATAAAGCAAAGTGCAGTAACACTTATCAAAAGCTTCGATTCATTGTAGTTTGAATAAGTCTAACCTACTCTGTACCAAGATATATAGTTGTTTCCCACTTATCTTCACTGTGTTCTTCTGTGCCACGAACATGGAAATAATAAACTTTCAGTGTAGATACAGAGTGATGAAATGAGTGTGTGTTTTATTTTGTGTTTAGGTAACGCCAACATCCTGCTTATAGCGAGGTCCAAGTGATGGAAGTGGGATGTTAACAAATCACAATTGGGGTCATGGTTGAACATGACATGATTTGATAAATTTAGATGAGAGATAAAGTTGCAATCTTACTATAATATGACTTTTGCATAAAGTTTTGGACCAACAGTAAAATTATTTCTATGTGGTTTATAGATCACATTTTGAGCTACTAATGCATGTAGTAGGACAAACTGTCTATATTCTTGAGATCTAATACTCTCTCATATCCATTTTATATGACTGGATATTGTTAAACTTGCTTAATTTTCTAACTTTTAAAAATAAAATTTATATAAGTAGAATGTATTTACTACTATAAGTGATGAGTAAGAATTAGTACAAAGATATTTAAATGAATCACGAACAGTGCCACACAGAAAAGAGGGAGTAGCAGTTGTACAATGGCACATGCATGTAATAAGTCACTTCATATCTAATGCATGAAAATAACATAATAGAGGAAAAAGGGACAATGACATTCATATGCGTATTAATCAGCCGGACGGGCCTCCAATCGACGATCAAAGCAGACGGTGAGTGCCTTTTTAAATTTATTAATGGAAGGCTACCCACTATTAATACTAGCATTCATTCCCAAGCAAGTTTTAAAAGCCAAAAACATATCAACCGGACTTCCGGGTCTGGGCCGGGACTCGCTAAATTTGGGCTTGTGATTTGTGAATGACGACCTTTCATTAGCGTATAAGCCCTACGAATTGAGTGCCAACACCTAGTGTTGTATTGTCAATAAGAAGATTTCCACGTCTTGTTGAAGAATAATTAAACCAATTTATTTTTTATTTTGATATTTATTTAATTCATATGTAATGAATTTTTTAATCATATAAATATAAGAATAAATTTTATAGATAGCTAAGTTAGGTTTCGTATTATTATAATAAATAGGTGTGTTACATTGCAGCTACAATCATGTAGGGGAGCTAATAAAGAATTGTAGAGAGCATTAGAAAGTTTATTGTATTTTTATGAATAAAATGGGAAACTAAAGTACAGACTATCTTATACACTCTAATAATAATATATGTTCTTGCTAGCTGTGGCCTCTGTGCATATTTTGTAAACTAGATAAGGGAATAAAATTTGGCTTAAAAAACTCCTAAAATATTTTCCTTGGGTTGGTGTTGGAGATAGTCCTTGTCATGGATTTAGAAACATAGCATGGTCAGGGCTATCGAGCTAAAATCTAAATCATATAGAAATTTTCTTAGTGATAGCCGATAGGTCATCCATTATGTCAAACCACTGCCAACTTCTTTGCATTAAATTTCTTATGAAAAGAGATAGAGGTATGTCTTAAATGTTTGTTTAGTCATCTGACAAACATGCAACCTGCAGTGTTTGCGATCATTCAGCGGATTTTCAACTTAAAAAAATACCAAGTGTTAGGGCTGAGATCGCTTACAAAATTTAAAATTATGGGTTTGAAATTAGTATAATACTATGTATGTATTTTAAAATATATGCGTCGGTCAAGTTGTGGGAATTGTGGAGTCGGCAGCAAGCTCAATAAGTAATAAGGTGTAACCCATTGGAGCTACATCTATCCACCATAGTATGTTCTTGGGATTTTGTTTGATTGTGTAAGACCTAATTTAATATGGTATCAGAGCAGGGCCCATTTCATCCAATGTTGGGGCCTCGAAAAATCAAAATTACCCATGCACTAAATGCTAAGCACTGCGCGTGAGGTGGATGTTAAAGAATGACAAAAGTCTCACATTGGTAATTAATGAAATGGGTGGACTCCTTATAAGGCTTGGGTAATCCTCCTCCCTTGAGCTAGTTTTTGAGTGTGAGTTAGACCCAAGACCTAATTTAACATATTGATATGATGCGTTATGGTTATCTTCTCGATTCCAGCAACCAGCAAGTATCTTGCGAGTTATTTCCTATACGGTCATTCAAGTATTGAGAAAATCCAACTAAAGTAACTTTTGAATTTTTCTTTCCTATAAGATCAATAATACTTGAATGACATATAATTGGGAATTAACTCCTGCTCGTTATCCTGTATGTGAATATAGTTAGTGGAAGTGGACTATTATTCGTATGGGTTTCGCTCATTTTTCAAGGAAATTTGTTAGAGGGCTTTTTCATTCTTCAACTTGGACATGAGAAAATGAGGAATTTAAGTGGGTTCATATTAGTGGAGCATTCTCAATAGGCCCCTTAACTATCTACAAAAGTTTTTGTTCTACTTCGTCTCCACGAGCTTCTTATATTTGGCCCAAGTGCAAAAATATCACTTTTTTGGAGTTGCTATTTTGATTGTACTCGATGGTGAAACCCCTTGTTTTGCTAACACATCCAATTTGGAACCACTTTAGATATATCAGATTGAAGTTTGGAAATTCACGTGTGAAGTTTGATAAATTTAATTTTTTTTTTGTTTGAAGTGTGTCTTGTTAAAGATGAACATCAAACATTTTTACCTAAACTTTAACATAATTTTGCCAAATTAAGGCCAACTTCAAATACTTTTGAATGAAGTCATTGACTTGGTAAAGTCAAACTTCAGGCATTTCTTTTTACTGAAGTTGTGGCTTTGGTAAGGCCTACTTCATACATTTTTTCGACTGAAGTTACGAACTCGATCTAATTTCAAACATTTTGGCATGAAATTAAGGTGAATAATTTTTTGCTTGTGCAGCTAAATTAATTAACCAATAACAAAAAGAATGTAGCCGGTAGAATTTTGCAAGTGTAATATCAAAAAGATAGGACATATGCCAATTTTCACTTAAAAGAGACTTTCAAAAATGTCAAAAAAATAAATTAATCATGTATATTAAATTAGTACACCTACAATGGGACGGAATGAATTTTTTTTTTAGTAAATTTTTCACACTAAACAAGATGGGACTACAAAATCATTTTAACACCACGGCCACGAGAAAAGTTGGTGGTGCTAGTAATATGTATCATGTTGATATAGCACCTTCAATTTGAACCACATTTAGAGCATCATATATCGTCTTATTAGGAGCCTTATCTTCTCATCTCTACATATGCAATCACGTCATAACCCAATATTTCGATTCGAAGTTGTACATATACGCTATATTGAGTTGTGCTATTTCGAAATTATCAATAGAATATAATTATTAAATATATTTATTTGCAACAAAACAAATATTAAAGTAATGAAAATAAATCAACCACAAGCAAAAGAATATTTTATTGATAAATTAATATGAGCACAATTTTGTTTCTCCATTAATTCTTCTCTCATAAAATTTATTCATGATGAAGGTCATTAGTGACGTATTTCTCGAACTAGAATGATTTGAATTTGATCTTTACGAATATTTCATGATTTACGGGATATTTGAGATTCGAAATGAATTTTCCTATTATTTTCTCAACTGAGATTTCGATATAGAAGGATGTCATATTAAGGGAACATAATAACTTTTATATAGGCATAAGTTAGGATTTAGAGTTAGAGTAGCCTCCAAGAATTCAATGTCTACAATATTGTTATTGTTACTCCCTCCGTCCACTATTAATTGTCATACTTTCCATTTTTAGAGTCAAACTATAAAAACTTTGACTAACATTTTAGGATGTATTTTTTCATCATATTGATATGTAAAAAATTGCAATGTATAGTACTTTTCGTATAGTTTTTGAATATCTAATTTTTTTGTTTAAAAAATCAAATTAATGTAATCTAATTTAACTTTGAAAATAAGTCAAATTGACTTTCGAAAAACGCAACATGACAAATAAAAGTGGACGGAGGGAGTATAAGTTTACTTGATACTCATTATTATATATAAATTTCGAAGTTACTTAATTTTGCCAAGTAAATATCACATAAAGCTACTTAACTATTTTTCTATAATAGAAAAAATCTCTGTCTTTGCCTAATTATCACAACAAGTCAATAAACAATTTGTGTAGTAAAAAATTCATTCAACTTCTTTTTTGTTTCATTTTAGTGACTTTCTTGATACTTGGGAAAAGTTGAATTTTTTCTCTATTACCAACAATTAGTTTAGCGAGTTTCTTGATACTAATGGTGGAAATAATATATGCACAAGTGAATAACTCAACAATAGTTATATAGAAGAAGTTTATTAAATTAGAAGAAGTAGAAAACTTTATTTAATAACTCAAAAATACTAAAAGAGAACATATATCAAAAGTAAGCTATTGAAATTTAGAACAACGTTCAAATTAAATTTCAACGTTTTTTCTTGCCAAATATGCTAAACTCCGGCTCCATTCCTTTTGGATTGCATGAAAGGATTTCTTCAAAACGGTCCGGAATTCTTCTAGGTTTCAATACAAGTACCAAGAGTGAGATTTAAAACTTTAACAATCATGAAATATGACTGTTCGTATCCCCCTATCATAACATTCGCTTTCTCAATCTTCAAAACCTTGTACTTTTAAAAAACATTGTGCTCTTTCTCATTGTGTTTTTGAATGGCACGGTTAGCAAATTTCATCATTATCCCAAAGTCAGCGTCCTCCTTGACATTTAAAATTGGTTCTATTAGAACTTCCCCACCGGGATAATCATAAAAATCAAAACCATAGGATTTACGAATTTGTTGACCGTATCTCTTTCGAATTTGATCGACAAGAGGACGGTGCTCCTTTAAAGTACCAATAGCATAGCCCTCGAAAATATGTGAAAAAAACCTTTGTATCTCACTATTAGAAAATATGTGAAAAAGAAACTATATTTATAATAGTAAGAAATCAAATTAAATTAGTACTAGAATATCTATTTCAGAATTAACTAGGATAACTAAACTCTAGCTTATTTTCCAAATAAATACCAAATAATCAATCCTAAACAACTTAATTAGTATTATTACAACTTTGAAATAGTATTCCAACATAAAAAATTGAATGTTTTTTTGTTTAATATTCATTATATAACTAAACAAAAATTGAGTGATCCCATCTATGCTTAAAACGAATACTTTCATCTCTTTATTCTTTTCTACGATCACAAATTAAAATTTTGTTAGTTGGAGGTTTTTGCCCTCTAAGTAGTATAAGAAAGTATTTATTAGAGATTTATGGTAGTATTCAATATTTTACTGACACTCGCAGAAAAATTACAAAAAAAGCTTTCTTGAAACTACTTATTAATTCTACTATTAACTTAAAGTAAAATCAAAATAAATCTTTCAGTTTGAAAAAAACGAGTGTCAAAAGGGCAAAAAAATTGTCAAAAATTTCGAAAGGGCACATCATATTTTTTTAAAACCAAAAGGGTAAAATCGCTCCTGATGAAGCGATTTCCCTCTGACACAATGACTAAAAATCGCTGCCCTGGCAGCGATTTAGTCCAAAAACTTTTTTTCTTTTTTTTTTATTAAAAATTGCTGCCACAGCAGCGATTTTAAGTTGAATTTTTTTTTTCCTTACATCGCTGTAGGGGAAGCGTTTTTCATGCCTATTGTTAATTATTAATAATATAAAAATGATAAAAAAGACGGACAATATACTCAATAAAATTGTTGAAGCATGAGGAAAATTGAATTATATATCATAAATAATAATAAAAGAATATTGAATTAAAAAAAAAAACTTCAAAAGGGAAAAGATTAAACACATCAAAAAAAAAATTATATTTTTTTTTAATTTAAAAAAAATTCTTAACCAAAATCGCTGCTATTTTGAGGAAAAAAAGATTATTTTTTTTAACGGACAACGTCAAGTTTTATCATAAGAAAATTACTCCTGACGGAGCAATTTTTACCCTTTGGATTAATTTTTTTTTTGATATGCCATTTCAATTTTTTGAAAGAAAAAATTTACCCTTTTGACTTCGGACTCTTGAAAAAAAGCAAGTGAAAACATAAGTGGTGGCCCCTGTTATATAGCAAAAGCCATGAATTTCGGCCCAAAAGCAAAACTAATTAGCGTGTGAAATTATTTACTTCTTGAATATGAATATACTAGGGTAGTAACAGGGATTATTTACCTTATTTATAAGCAAAAAGTGCTGAAAAGAAATTTAAAAAGGCATGACCCTTTTAATTTAGCATTTTCTACCTAAGGGATGAGACAAACATATAAACACGTTTAAGCTTATCTATGCTTTTGGTAAACACTCAAAATACACGAGTCAAAATCAGCCAAAAATCATTTTTTTTAGAGATACTTTGCCAAAACAAGACCCTTAACTTCCTCTTTACTTCATATTAGTCGTTCATCATCTTATTTGCGAGAGATAAAAAAATATTTTTAAATAAGTCTTGCGGCAAGTAAAAAATGTTTTCCATATGTATATATTAAACAGAAAACAAAAAAAAATTGGAAGCGGAAAGCTAGGTGGAGTGGGTTGAATTAATTATTTTTTTTAAAATAAAATAATATCTAAATTAGTATTTGAGGGGGAGATGAAACTAAAAAAATGTAAATACTTTTATAAAAAAAAATAAAACAAATAGGGGGGGAGGGAGAGGGGGTGTACGGCGAGAGGAAGTGATGGTGGGGTAAGAAACATATTTTACATTTTATTTTATAAAAAAAATATTTTTTTTTGGATAATAATATTTTAATCTTTAATTTTTACTAATGCTAATAATTTATTTAATTTTCGTGAAGGTGAAATGTTTTGTCCATCTGAAGTGTGATGTGACAATTTTTTAAAATAAAAGAGAGTATTACAAACACCATGGTGAGAATGTTATAATAGAGAGATGTGTGTTTCTCAAACTAATAAGTGATAGTTTAGATATGGAAAAAAAAAAGTTTAGATGTGTTTTTGACATTTATCTTTTTATTAATAATGATCATCATCACTATTTTTACTAATCACATCAACAATTTAGTATCAATTTCAACACTTGTATTCAAACACGTAATCATTTATTTATAATATTAATTTGGGCACTTACAAAATATTTTTTCTATTTGTGAAAATCTTTCTAACCTCTTCATTGTCACAATCTGAAGTGATGTGTTCATTCATAATTAGAGTGTGTGTGTCCACTTATATACTATCTAAGAACGTTTTCATAAATTGAGGTTAATTAGTAACTAATCACGTGGCCATAATTAATAAGAAAAAGTTCAGCCTAGTAGATCTGTGTCTAAGATTGAGATCTTAAAAAGGAAAGACATATCAAGTGGAAATCTCTTACATAATCATAATACTTATCTTAAGCCAAATGAATATGATGAGCCATATCAGATCTAATACACTTAGTGATGTTAATCATTTTTTTCATGTGATCGATAAAATGTAGAAGATGCTAAATGGCCATAACATTTGACCAGAATTTGGTCAGAAAATTAAAAAGTCTATAATATTCTTTTTATTTTAAAATAAACTGATCTTTTTTTCATTTTTTAATTAAAAGGTATTAAAGTTAAAAGAGTAAAAATGTTCAAAAAGGTAAAATAAAATAGTTTTTACCATTCTGGCTAAATTTTCTGGCCAAAAAGATTTTTCCAATGTTAGAATTATAAAAGATATAGAAAAGTAGCTATATATATCACACTCAAAACACTATTAGCATAAATGTGAAAATAATTGCAATTAAGCTAAAAAGGGCTCATAAAGACAGCAAAAAGTTCTGAGTGAATTGAAACTAGTAATTGAAAATGAGAAAAGTAATCAAGATGTAAGTGGCTAAACAAAAACTAATAGTAATGGAGATGTAGAAGATAAACAAGATAATGAAATTCAGAAAGTGTAAACTGTGATGATTGTTACCCCCAGTGGTCTGTTTTTACTTTGTTTAGTATTGATATTACATAATCCAAAATAATAAATAAAATAACAAATTTATTATTGTATATCACTTTGAATATAATAAATTTAGTACTCTGGAAAATCTTTTGGAAAATACTCCCGCTATTCCATATTAATCAAACTTATGAGGCAATGCATACTTATTAAGAAAAATATTCAAAAACATAATGCAAATTATACTTTCCACTATTGTCGTATATGTGAAATTAGAAATAATTTTGTAACTTGTAAGTAGTGAAATTTATCTCTTAGAAAATATCACTTTATTAAAGGAAAGGATAAATATGAAAAAAAATTCTAGAGTAATATTTATCTTGAACTTTGAACTATTCAATTATTTTGAATAATAAAAAAATTTCAAAAAATTCAATTAGTATAGAGTAGAGGAAATATGTTTTCATTTTTCAAACTGGAAAAATACTCGGTCTGCTCCATTTTATTTGGTCAAGTTGACTTGACATAACTATCTATTTAAATTATTAAGAAAGCAACCTCCATTCGTGCTTTGAAAAGTATATTGAAAGGCTTACCGATTTTCCTACCATTAGCCATTAAAAACGCTTTTATTAGAGACATATACTAAATAATCTTATTAATAATGTCTTGGGAGTTGGGAATCTAAATTTGACTATTGTTACTTTATTTAGTTATTTAATATTAAGTGCAGCATGAGAAAAAAATAATAAAATTCTCTTAATTTACTATAATAGTTAATAGATGGAAAGTGCTAAATGACCAAAAAATTTGGCCAGAAAATTAAAAAAATTATAATATTTTTTTATTTTAAAATAAACTGATCTTTTTCTCCATTTTTTAATTAAAATGAATTAAAGTTAAAAGGGTAAAAATGTTTAAAAAGGTAAAATAATATAGATAAATATCATTCTGGCCAAATTTTCTGGCCAAAAAGATTTTTCTTTTTAATATAATAAACTGAAAAATAAGTTTGATTTCTTTAATATGCATATTTATTACTCTATTATTATGCCCGCGTGGAGTAGCAATATAACGACATACTCCCTCTGTCCCTAATTACTTGTCCACTTTTGAATTAACAGACCTATTAAAAAAGTTGACATAGTGGGTTTACCATTCCACCCTATTAATTATGAAGTGGATGGATTAAAAATTTAAGATTTTCAAGAAATTCTACATTTTTCAAAGTAATTAATTGAGGGTATAATAGGTAGAATTATTTTGTCCTTTCTTGATTTGTCAAAATGGACAAGTAATTAGGGACAACTATAAAAGGAAAAGGAAAAATCTTTTTGGCCAGAATGATAGTTTTTCTATGTTATTTTAGCTTTTTAAATATTTTACCCTTTTAACTTAAATACATTTTAACTAAAAAATGGAAAAAAGATCAGTTTGTTTTAAAATAAAAATAATATTATAATTTTTTTAATTTTCTGACCATATAGCACTTTAAAAAAAAAAATAGACAAGTAATTAGGGACAGAGAGTAGCAATTTATATCACTATGTTGATAATTTCCACATATTTGTTCCATGAGAAAGTGGTTCCCAAGCACTATGTTTTCTCTTCAACCTTATAGTCAAAAGCATCATAAAATTAAGCCGACATATAGTTAATATGTCACATTTTATGAACTCACGAATAAGTTCAAAAAATATTTCCAGAAAAAAGAAGTCATTAAAGAACTATGACTACAAAGATTTGCCCCCCAAAAAAAAAAGACTACAAAGATTTACCCCTTTTCGCACTTTTCTCTCATACTAAAATGTTTAATTTAACTAGTATTTCAAATTCTTATTGTTTCCCCCATTTGTATTAGAATTGCAATTTATAGGTTATTTATATTCAATTTAATTCGTAAAATTTGTCGATCCAACTAAATTAAAACAAGACGTATATAATATTTCACAGGAATTGAAATCGAAGAAGCAATCTTTTCAAATTTATTTAGCTTGGTCAATTTAGCTATGATGTATTGATAGATTGTTAAGTAGTCAAGTAGGTAGCAAAATTTATTGGTAATTATTTTTTTGGTTATTAGTAAGAGATTGATTATTCATTTATTGGTAGGGGATAGATACCTCATTTATTTTGTGTAATTATTATTAGATTACGCGGATGCCAAAGCCACCTAAGAAAATTAAATTTCATTCATAATTTAGTACCGTTAGTTTTACCATGCTATAATCAACGCGTAAGCAAAAGCAGAGAAATTTCCTTTATAGCACAATTACACCAGCAGACACGCTTATTGCTCAATTCCAAAATATGTCCATTCAGTTTACTTTTTTTGGTTCAATTGGGACATCACAAAAATATTTTGACAAAGTCCGTTGCATATGCAAAAATTACAACTTAAACAAGAAAGTATAGACAGCTTAATGCACATACGTATTGCACGTGCAAACACAATACGTACTTAGGAAGATGATCCTAAAATGGTTGAATTTTACACCTTTTATGTAATGAAATGAATTGAACTTAAATAGAATAGCCAATTCATGTAATTGACCTTAATTTATGTACTTTCTTTATGGAAACATCATTTTGGCCAGAATTTGACTATAATGACCCAAATACATATTCACACTATAAATTGATTTTCTTTTTGATAATTATATCTTTCTTTGTCAAATTTATATTTTTTTAATTTATTTATTAATTATGTTTCAATAAAAGAGAAAGCTTTCCAATACATGGGAAATTGACTAATTTTCATATTATTTTTTTTAACTTTCATACACATGGTTTTTAATTTCTTTTAGAAATGTTTTAAAATGACCAAAGGCCAATACGTATGTAGTTATTTTTTCCTTTTCTAAGTACTTAAAATTTTGTAAAGAATACCAAATTTAATGCAAACTTATTAAGTAAAAAAGACGTAATTTAACCATACTTTCCACTATTGTCCTTAAATATCAAACTTCATTTAAGGAAAAGGTAGTATTATATTGGGATTGATTATGTATTTACTACTCCCTCTGTCCCTAATTACTTGTCCACTTTTTCTTTTTTAGATGTCCCTAATTACTTGTCCATTTTGACAAATCAAGAAAAGACTAATTTTTTTTACCTATTATACCCTCAATTAATTATTTTTAAAAAGGTAGACTTCTTGAAAATCTTAAATTTTTAATGCCTCTACTTCATAATTAATAGGGGTAAAATGATAAACTCACTATATCAATAATTGTTTTCTTAATAAGTGTGTCAATTCAAAAGTGGATAAGTAATTAGGGACAAAGGAGTATTACTTAATAAATTGCCACATACTTGAAGCTTTTTTAGGAAATATTATTTTGCCACATATTTAAAAACTATTTTAACCTAATATTCTCAACGTACAACCCATAATAAAATTAAAATAATTTGCATACTTTTTAACAACATTTTTCTATTGAATAAAATAAATGAAATTTGCAGCCGACTGCAACTTCATAAAAGAAAGAAATGTAAATTCCGTTTTAACCCCAATTTACCCCTATATATATATTTGTTTATTTACCCCCAAACCCCACGCCCACTCTCCAATATTTTCGTCTGCAAAGAATAAGCAGGAAGAACAGGACTTGTCCAACTGATAATTTCCGATTCTGTAGACGAATTTTTATATAACAAACTCAATTCTTCTCTCTCTACTTTTATTTTTTAAAATTAATAAACCAGAATTAGGCCAAGATGGTGACTGGTAGCTCTCATAAATCTGTGAAATTCTCCAGTTAGGTCACGTTTCAATTTCAAAAATTCAACTTTTGTATTTGTTTACAGGTGCTGTGTCGATTTCTTGCTCTGCAAAATTCAAAATTGCCATGAGTTTTCCTTCAGATTTCCTCTCTTTCTTTCCTTCAAACTGAATTTTTCACCACTGGGTGTTAAAATCCATGGCAGATTCAGAAACTCTTTCTTTCTCCCAACCCTCTTGGTTTCTCTGAATATGGATTTCTATTATCGCTTATTCTTTCAAAATCTGTTCTTGTTTCTTGCTATCCTATTCATCTCTGTTTTCTTCTATTTGGTTCCTCTGTTCACTTTCATCCCTACATTGTTCCTCAGGTATCAAATTTCATTCTTTTCAGTAATTTTTATGTTGTTTGTGATTATATCATCACTAATTTTCACTTTGTAGATTAAGAAGGGGTCACGCTACTTTAAACGACAATTCGGAATTTTTTGAAGTTCTGCCTGAAGAAAAACAATTCGACAATGAGAAAGTTGATTCGGACAAGAATGACGATAAGGAGAAAACTGAGTTTTGTTTTAAGTTTAAATTCCCAACCTATGAGGAATTTAGGAAAGACAAGACAGAAACTGGTGAACTTATCGCGTCTGAGTTTGTACCAGAAAAGAGTTTTAGCAGTTTAATTCAAGAACCTGAGATTGTGAACCTGAATGCTGAAGAAATTGGTTGTAATATGAAAGATGTGTTTGATTTGGATGAAGAAGACAGGAAAGAAGTACCACATCATAAAATGGAAGGCATTCAGGAGGAAGAGGAGCACACAGGCGCGCCTGAACACCACGGTTATCAAAAGGAAATTGAAGGAATGGAATTCCTCAAGGGAGAATCAGATTCTGTCTGCAAACAATTATTGGGTGATTCAGATTTCCCTGATGAATTTTTGTTTCAATCAGAGAAAGATTCTTCAGGTACTGATTCAGATACTGTATCAGTTGGTTTTGAGCATATGCGTTCGCTTATGAGCAGGTTAGTAAATTCCTACAGTGATGGCTTCTTGTCAGATGAAGATTTTGGTGGTGAATTTGAGCTTGATCCTTTAAATTTAAAAAATCTTGATTTGTCTGAAGAAAATCATGAATCTGAGGATTTTGAGGACAGTGATAGTGATATAATGGAAGAGTTAAGGGGATTAGAACAAGAAGACCAGCAAAATGACTCAGAATTTTTATCCCAGAATGATATTCATGAAGATTTGGGCATGGTTGAAAGCTTAGAATTTGTTACAGAAGATGACAAGTTAATTTATGGTCCACAAGAGTCTGAAAATCCCAAGTCAATAAACACAGCTATTGTTGACACTTCTGGGGATGCAAACAAATTAGAATCCCTGTGGGAACATCAAGAGTTGATTGAACAATTAAAGATGGAAATTCGAAAAGTCAGAGCCACGGGTCTGCCTACTATTTTGGAAGAGTCTGAGTCTCCAACAATGGACGAATTACAACCGTGGAAGATTGATGAAATGCTTCATCGTGAAGATTCTATGAGCGAACTTCACAAATTCTACAAGAGTTACAGAGAGAAAATGCGAAAATTCGACATCTTGACGTATCAGAAGATGTATGCAATAGGTCAGTTGACAACTCTAAACTACATAATTTCTTTTCATTAACTGTCAACGTATAAAAGTTAGTCTTTTTCAATAGTAGGCGCTCCAAGATTAGTGTCCATGGTTATCATCATAATTAGAAATTAAGTTAAAAGAGAATAAAGTGGCTAACCTTTAATTATTCAGGACCCACAAGATCTTGTTAGCTTGGGCTCCTGAAACTCATAATAACATGAAATTCAATGCATTGGATCCATGATGTAAGTAACAGAATAGGCCCCAGTGAAAAGGTTAACAACCTTTTCTCTTATTTTATGTTGTCGTCCATATGAAAAAAGAAAAGGTTAGATAATGATAACACTCAATACACGTTACACGCTTGTTTCCATTTGAATAAGTCAAAATGTTGTTTTTAATGTTTATTCATATGAACAAGAGGAAGATTACACAACAAGATGTCCATATTATATAGTAATACTGTACTTGCTAGAAGTATGTTCTTGTTTCTTTCTTATGTAGCTGTCTAAACAGAACACACATGACACAAGTAAAAGAATAGAATAATGTGTATACTGACCTTTTGTGTAAGATCATATCTGGAAAGTTGAACTTTTTAAACTTTCATAATGCATACCTATAAGTTTGTTGGCCAACAACAGACAATTTGCTTAAGATAATCTTGTAGGATTGACTGATTACGTAGCGGATCATAGTTCTCTTCCCTAAATGTTCCACCTACTTGTCTCGCGAAATACTTTCTAATTATTAAATCCTTTTTTGATATTCAGCTTCTCTAATCTCAAATGTTTTATAGGTTATCTGCAGAAAGATCTGCTAAAAGATCCACTGCAATTACTGTTCAACCAGAAATCTTCAGGTCCAACACTAAAATCCCTTCTCTCTCAAAATATTAGGCTATTCAAACATAAAAGTCATGATATTGACCCAATGGTAAGGTTTATTAAAGAAATGCAGAGTGATTTGGAAGTGGTATACGTTGGCCAGATGTGCCTTTCTTGGGAATTTTTGCACTGGCAATATATGAAGGCTTTAAATTTGTGGGATTCTGACCCACGTGGGATCCGAAAATATAATGAAGTAGCTGGAGAGTTTCAACAGTTTCAGGTGCTCATGCAAAGATTTATTGAAAATGAACCTTTTCAAGGGCCTAGAGTTCAATATTTTATCAAGAGTCGATATGATCTTCGTAATCTTCTTCAAGTTCCTGTTATTAGAGGTTAGTACATTTTTTACTTTTGTTGCTGGTTATTGTTAGAGGTAAAGTCTAGTGTATTTAAACTCAAAAGTGACGTACAGATGACAGAGTGAAGGACAGAAACAAGGCAAGAACAAAAGAGAAAGCTGTTTTTTCAATTACAAGTGACATGCTAGTGGAGATACTGGAAGAATCTATACGAATATTTTGGCGCTTTGTCAAAGCCGATAAAGATTGTTATAGCGTGATGGCGAAAGGTCAAAAGGGAATTCATCCAGAGGTTCAAGAACAAGAGGACGTGGAGCTTTTACTGGAGATCAGAAAAAATCTTGAAAAGGTTAGTTTCTTTTTGTAGCAGCTATATCTATTGAACTATGTGACTAAATTATCTAAAGTTTAAGTTGTTGGACAAAGCACATTTTTATTTACTTAATTATGTTATGTCTCAACAATATCTAGAATCTACAATGACATGATTGCCTGAACGTTTTTTTTTACGGAATGCAGAAGGAGAAGAAGCTGCAGGAAGTTTTGAGAAGTGGAAATTGCATATTGAGGAAGTTCAGGAAGAACAGAGAAGATGATTCAGATCATGTACTCTATTTTTTCTCTCAAGTAGATGTGAAATTAGTGGCTAGGGTCCTCAACATGTCAAGGCTAACCAAAGATCAACTAGTGTGGTGTCACAATAAATTAAGCAGGATTAGTTTTGTACATAGGAAAATACATGTAGAGCCCTCTTTTTTGCTCTTCCCTTGTTAATACTAGTCATTGTTTTTAGTATCAAATCAAGCCAACAAGTTTTCTTTCGTATTGTTGTCATTTTATATACTCTAGATTGTTAGTCATCGACAAGTAAATATGAACGAGTGGAAACATAGAAGTAGGTGGTACTATATATCTTTCGGCCGTATAAATTGGTAGCTTGTCTATTTATCTTTTATTATAGGAAGTTTCCCCAACTCCAAAGATTGACTTGGCAAATCTGAAGGTAACTTCTGATGAACATGAAGTGACATGTTGGGAAAGTCTGTTTCTTGCACGAGTAATTTAAAGGTGAAAAAGAAAGAGAAATAATGCATAAATTCCTTCTATTAAGGACTGAATTGGATTTCTGACAGTAAATCAACCAATTCCTAGAATTTCAGACGGCTATGTATACTTCGTGTAACTAGAAGTAGTACCAGTAGTTATGACGAGTTCTCATGAAATTAAAGTAAGATGTGATATGATTATAGGCTACGCGTAATTTGTATACAGAAACTTTGTGTAAACTGTAATCAAACATGCACAGAGAAGAATAACGGGCACTTGCTACTTCAAAAAAAAATCATTCTGTTTTCATGTGTCTTACGCTTGACATATGACGTCCCTGCTGAGAGATGTTCATTTCTTTCTCTACGTCCAACTTCTTAACAAAGCTTCCAAAAGAAAGAGCTGCAACTGCAAGTGGATTGTCATAAGATCACGAAGCAGCATCAGATTCAGTAGTTGCTGGTATGGAAACATCTTAAACATGGAATGGCAATACTTGTCACCTTAATACAGCAAGAATGCTGCTTAGATGATATCTCAAAATGAAATCATTGAACATTCTGTCACCAATAAAATTCTTTCTACATATCACTGTTTAACATAATAATTAAGACTTGATTCACTAAATTGGCTATTGGAACCTGTAACCCCCAAAAAAGTTTAGCTCATAAGTTTTGAGTTAGTTGCACAAATTAAATACCTCCCCTGTGGAAAAAAAACCATATGAAATGTGCAAGAACTTACACCAGAGAATCTTTCAGATAAGCAGAAATACAAAAGATAGATCAGTTCAAATAAAGCCATCATCTCTCTGTTAGTCTGTTATACCAATGCCATCATCTCCGGACCTTCAAGTCTGTTCTCTTCTTTTCTTTTCGTTTATCCTTTTTTAGGTAGGGCTGTATTTGCATTTATTTGATTTATTCCCCAATTTCCCCTTGGGGAAGGTCAGAAGGAGGTGAGATCTCCAGACACAGGGCTTGGCTTCTGGTAAAGGCACACAAGAAAACATGTTATGCAGAACCTTTTTAAAGAAAAAAAAATATTACTTGAAGTTCATTAACATGTTATCTTGAGCCTAACATTTACTCATAACACATTATTTTTCTGAACCCCAAGGAAAAAAGAAACAAACACCCAGGGATTAAGGAACCAGAGAAAGCAAGAGAAGTGTAACCTTTCGTCAGTTGGTCGCGCTCTCCGTCTTTTCTCGCACTTGGTCATAAGCATTAAGCAGGTCAGCCCGTTTATTTGCTACTTCTACTAGAGTTTCAAGAGCTGCAAAATATAAAGCCACTAATTCCATCAAGATGAGGCACAGAAAGATTGCAAAAATAGATACACAGAATTGATTGCCAAACGTCCTAGAGTAGTACGGCATATTTTTGGCACTTTTAGTTCTCAAAAGTTCAATTTCACCAGGGATTTTTTGTTACTCCAAGCACTTTTATCTCCAGTATACCAATATGAAAAGATACTTCTGATGGTTGCTGGAGGGATGAAAGTAATTTACCTGTCTCAAATGACGATTGGGCAGCTCGAAGCTTTGGACAGACAAGCACTCCAAACACGGATAATGACTTGAGCCGCTCTTTTCGAGCCTAGAAAAGAAATAACAGTACCACTAAATTTAATGTACACAATAATGCTCAATTTAATTCTAGTCTAACCCTGCCAAATTAATAAAACGAGAGGTAATCAAGAAAAGAATATAGTAAGATTGATGTTCATTAAAAAAAAGAAGAGAACAGTAAGATTGATATGAGTTCTGAACATAAAAGATTATGTAATTGTTAGATATAAAAGGTATTGCCAAAGAATAATGAAATCCAAATAGTTATTTTGATTATATATCCAAGGTGAAGTTCGAAAATCTGAACTTTTGCAGATTTATTAACACTTGATATTAGCCAAAAGGTTGGGAAAGGTAAACTTCAAAAATTGCAGATCTGCACTCCACCTATCCAATTTTTGGCAACTAGCTCGGAGATGAAAAGAAGGGGGATTTGAAGGACTTTTTCATCAAAGTTGGTGAAGGATGCTTCGGAATGATGAGACAATGTCACATCAATGGTGTAAATGAAGAAGAAGAAGCAGAGACAGATTATTTCTTCATTTCAATTTATCAATTCACGGAGAAAAATTGCCAGGAAAACTTGGATGAAGAGCGGGGATCATATAATTGAGGAGATAAGTAAGCTGAAAACAAGATTAAAGTTCATAACCTTTTGGTTAACCTTGACTTATGCTCACTTCTAAATCACGTCATAAATAAAATTTGGTAGCAAAGCTGACGTGCAAGGTGATTCAATGATTCTTAATGGAATTATCAAATGATAAATGAATTTAGTGGGCATGAAGCATTTATTTATGTTGTCACTGCCTGCATAATCTATGTACTCAAAGGCTATTCCATAACTCTTCACGCATTCTCTCTCTCTCTCTCTCTAAGGGGAGGTACTACATGGCTGGGGAGATTAATTGAATAATGCATGTACAGGTACCAGAGGTGAGCATCGCTTTATAAAATCATACCGCCTGGAAAACACTGCTTGATTGGAAGTCATTGTGAGAATATAAATTGGTGAGTCACTTACTTGATCCTCCACCGTGCGTGGTGATTCGGTAGCTTCCGGCACTTCTGACGCTTCTTCCAGAACTTCTTTGCAAAAGTAAAAGAAAAAAACTTTTATTTATCAAAGAAGCTCAATTCAGGTAAAGGATTTTATGATGCATCCTTTATTTACTTATTTGAGTACATATCTTATACTATTTTTTGCTTTAAGTGTAGAAGAAGCATTTCTTAAGCTGGACTTACATGGCACTAACAAACATCAAGTGCTGAAGGAAAAAGGTTAGAGATATTGTCATGCACTCTGCACTACAGAAGTTGAGAGAGAAATACTTCGATGCTTCTACCTCAGTAAGAGTAGCTGAAAATTCAGGTCTATTATCATGTTTGAATTTTGAAACAAGAAGGTGTTTTACTTTATATTAGCAGCATAATATCTTATTCTTCTTAAAACTGTTTTTTAAGAAACAGTACAAGTGTTAAAAGAGCCAGGAACATGCATCTGTACCAGAATTTGACGAACCATCCTGATTCAGAACCTTTGGGCTATTGGATTTCTTCTGTAACAGCTTATCCTCCTCAAATTTTGCTTCCTCAGAACAGCTTTTTGGACTCTCAGATGATGCCCACTTGCACAAACTGAAATGTGATTCCTCCGATTTAGGCCCAGCTGCATAACATAATCAGTATACATCACAGCCAGTCTTATAAAGAAAATCTAGGATAAAAAATATAATCAAATACAGGTCCATGAGCCCACTTTATTCATATAATCAGTTACATGAAGAATGGAAGAAGCGCTGGGTCCTAAACATGTAAATGAGGAAAAAGATAAATCAGGCATGTCTTATAAATGATCCCCTAGATAGATAATTCCATCTTTACAATTTGGGTAATGGATGGTTACATAACCGCATTGGAACTCCCATGAGTCCTACAGATTAAGCATTTTCTAACAGAAAAGTAACTCCAAGAATCACAGGCAATATTGTGTGCCGTCAAATAAAAGGCACACTACCCTCCCTAAACCCCACCGTAGGATTACACAGGGTAAGTTGTTGCTATCAACCCAAAGGCTGAAATGCTGCAGAGAGTATGGATTTACCATCCTGATGGTTTAATTGCAATGTAGTGGCAGCAGAATGAGATTTGAGATCAAACAATGCACTACTGATACGTGAAGCGCCCATGGAATGCCTAGCACTCGCCAGCTCCAGCCATCCCTGACATGTAAGCCAAATTCAAGGTCAATACTATAACAACTTCTTGGATCCATAGACGTTACTTGCACAAATTATTATATCATCCACTCGCAATCAAACTTAAATTTTCATCCACTTGAATAAAGCATTATATGTACATATGCATCATTACAAGTCTGTTAAACTAAATTCTGGATCCACCTCTGTTAATGACCAAGGAGAAGATGCAACTCAGGGATAGTGAGGATTACAGAGGAATCAGTACCTATCTAATGTAATATTCAGATGTTTTTGATTGAAGAAAAAAAGAGGGATAAAGAAAGAAGTTGAAACCTCGCGAAGTGATGATGACAGAGAATTCATAAGAAGTAGATAGCTGTCCGTCGAATCCATCAATTCCAAAACAATCTTATCTTTTTCGTTGTAGGAACTCTGCATTTCTGAATTTTCTTCATTCACCATGTTGAATCACAATCTGCGTATTGTTCCGAAAGAAAGCGAGAAATCCTTTATTTGTTTTAGATTTCTTGATTTTTAATAGCATGCCCCGACCCGATCCAATTAAATCAACCCGTCATTTCTATATTAAATTGACCAACTTACCCTCTCTTGACAGCGAAACGGTAAGGCATTGTTGGAGCCAATTTTGAAATTGGATAGCTCAAACTTAAATTTATTAGAAAAATAATTGAGTGAATGATATGATCATGATGTCAAAAAAAAAATCATATAACATTAGAGTATGCTGAAAGTTTACACATGTAGAACAAATTTCTTTCAGAAATTAACTTTAACGACGTCTGGGATATTAATTTGGTCTTCTACTTGTATTTGTGAACAAAGACTAAATTGAATACTACGAGAATGTAAAGATTCAAATGGGAGATGCTATTTTTGCAAAATTCTTAAACATGACAAAGAAAGTGAATACATAATATATAAATGCTTTTTAGTTTGCCTTTAGTTTGTATTTATGTCATCTAATTTTGTGTGTACACAAATAAATAGTCAAACTTACATAAAGTTGTAGACATATGTGACATTCTATGTGGTGTCTTATGTGGCCAATTGACATCTTATGTGTATTATGTCACCTAAAAATTAAAATGTATATGTATATTTGTACAATTTAATATAAATTTAAGGGGTCGTTTGATGTGAGAGATATGAATAAATGGTCATGGGATAAAAAAAAATTGTTCTGGGATTAAATTTTGGTGTCTTGTTTGGTTGACATGTTTAGGATAACTTATCCTACCATTTATACCGTAGTGATGGATAAGTTATCCCAGGATAACTATTTTTTTTTTTTGACAAGGAAAACCTGCAGCCGCTACCCTTTGGGTGCGCTACAGGGTAAAACCCCCGCGTTATGCAATAGCTCGCAAACCACATAGGAGAGGTGACCCGCACTAGGCAAGCCCAATGTGACGAGCTCGACCCATAAAACAAACCCCCTTGTTTTCACTGGCAAGGGGTTTTGAACTTGAGACCTCCAACATGGAAGTCTCAAGCCCAAACCACTGGACCACCCCGAAGGGTTATCTCAGGATAACTATTCCCAGGATAATTAATCATAGATAACTTGTTCCCAACCAAACGACCCCTAAATGTCTACTTGTGCACATAAAAAATTGAAAGGTATAGAACCCTTCGGGGTGGCCCAGTGGTTTGAGCTTGGGACTTCCATGTTGGAGGTCTCAAGTTCGAACCCCTTGCCAGCGAAAGCAAGGGGTTTGCCTTCTGGGTCGAGCTCGTCGCACCAGGCTTGCCTAGTGCGGTTTACCTCTCCTATGTGGTTTGCGAGCTATTGCATAGGAGCTGAGGTTTTACCTTGTGCGCATCCAAAGGGTAGCGGCTGCGGGTTTCCCTTGTCATCAAAATAAAAAAAATAAATTAAAAGATATAGATATATAAAAGACATATTTATGTATTATGCATTAAAATATCAAAATAAAGATAACATTTAAAGTAAAATCACTTAAGCCTAGAGTATCAAAAGAGATAAACAATTATATCAATTTCTAACAAATAAGGGCCACATAAATAAAATATTATTTTTATATGATTAGATATTATTTATTGTTGCTCCTAGGCTCCTAATACATTTATGCATAAATAACTTGTGAAAATATTTAACATTTCTATTTAGTAGTAGTATTTTTTTAAGTTTAAAAAGAAAAAATGAATTGAGTTGATCAATCTCTTTACCCAAACGAGAGGTGTTTTTGTAATATTCTCAAAATCGGATGGGCACTTTTGGAATAAAGAGTGAGGCATCCTGAATTAGGGTTTGCAACAGTACATACCCCAGTATATATATGCATCTCCTTCTCAAGTCTTCACTCTTTTCGTCCATTCTTGTCTCCTTTGTAGAGAAGCGGTAAAACTTAACCTAGAAGATGGTTCAGAGACTTACGTATCGAAAGCGGCACAGTTATGCCACCAAATCCAATCAACACAGGATTGTCAAAACTCCGGGTAAATTGCTCCATACTGTAACCTAATTTTCCCCCTCTTTTCATTGATTTGGATTTGTCTCAACATTGTTCTTATTGTTTGTACTAACACAGATCCTGAATTTAAATTAGTGTTCTTACTTATCCTAATCATATATAAGTACCCTGTAAAAGTGTTAGACTATATACATAGTTCGAGCTGAAGTTAGTTTTGGTTAGTAGTGTATATGTACATCCGCCGCTGGAATTTGTTTTTTATATACAGTGTATTGAGAAAACTTAGTTATGTGATCACTAATATACCGTTATGTTCATCTTTTTTGTAAATTAGGTGGAAAGCTAATTTACCAGACCACCAAGAAGAGAGCCAGCGGCCCTAAATGTCCAGTTACTGGGAAGAGAATCCAAGGGGTACATTTTCATTGTTCCCTTATTGTTTAATCTTCTTATGATTTAGTTCTTTTCAGTATGCGATCCCTGGCTTATGTGTTAGCCCTCCCTTATTTGTGACTCAATTTTACAATGAAGTATTCCTACTTGACTTGATACTAAAACAAGTAAATGTACTTTTTATCTATGAAAATAATTAACTGGAATATCCTTCGGGGTGGCCCAATGGTTTGGGCTTGGGACTTCCATGTTGGAGGTCTCAAGTTCAAAACCCCTTGCTAGCGTAAGCAAGGGGTTTGCCTTCTTGGCCGAGCTTGTCGCACCGGTCTTGTCTAGTGCGGATTACCTCTCTTATGTGGTTTGCGAGCTATTGCATAGGAGCAGGGGTTTTACCCTGCGCGCACCCAAAGGATAGCGGCGGCAGGTTTCCCTAGTCATCAAAAAAAATAAAATTAACTGGAATTGTTCTGAAGTAATTGAGTGGGTTGGCTAACAATCCTAAAGTCTATGCAATTAATTGTTTTCTCTTTTCCCCTTTAGAACTTCGCTAACGGATAGAGTAAAGCTTGCAAAAACTAAGTAGCGCTTTATAATTGTTTTAAGGTATTTATCCATAAACAAGCTGAGAATTACCTTGGTTCTGCTAAAGAACATAGTTACCAATTACTGAGAATGCAAGACCTTATGTAGTGTATATAGACAAACATTTCTTGCCCCAGCCTCTTCACATCTTCAAGCCTGTCTTCAAAATAGAAGCAACAACTGGCACCATAGAAAAGCGGTCATAAACTAGAGAGTCATGACCTCGCATTCTGCTAACAAAAAGAATGGAGCTTTAGTCAGTGAAGACTCTTATTGAGCTAGTGGTTTACAAAAGTTGTCATCTTAGAGTTTCATTTTCCAGATTAATAGTGAATGTACTATTGCTGGCCTATGTCTCTTTTATTCCACTTTTAGTGTATGGAAATAAAATTATTTTTGATCCTATAGCCTCTCTGTGTCAGACCCTTCGGGGTGGCCCAATGGTTTGGGCTTGGGACTTCCATGTTGGAGGTCTCAAGTTCAAAACCCCTTACCAGCGAAAGCAAGGGGTTTGCCTTCTGGGTCGAGCTCGTCGCACCGGGCTTGCCTAGTGCGGACTACCTCTCTTATGTGGTTTGCGAGCTATTGCATAGGAGTGGGGGTTTTACCCTATGCGCACCCAAAAGGGTAGCGGCTGCGGGTTTCCCTTGTCATAAAAAAAATAAAATAGCCTCTCTGTGTTAGATTCTTTTATGTGTACGATTTACTATACAACAGAAAATAGTATGAAGCCTTCTTAAGTATATTAAATTTGAATTCTCATGTACTATGCTAGACAATAAAGTTCCCAATCTTTAAGCAAGAAAATCTAGCCAAAGAGAAATTATGGTTGATGGAATCTGGACGTTTGGTTAGGAAGTGAGGACATTAGTAAAGGGGTCAAAAATACCCATTAGATATCCATATCCCTCCATGATTAGGTGAACTCATGTTTGTCGGCTTATAGCATTCTTAATTTTACTACAGTGGGAATTCTTCTAAATCACCAAACATTAACTTATTTTATTCCCTATTCTTTTTCTGTCCCAGAGTCCTAAAAGGGTCCTTCAAGCAACAGCATATATTGATGTGTTTCTCTATCTTGTTTAGATTCCACATTTGAGACCTGCTGAATATAAGAGATCCAGATTGCCAAGAAACCGCAGGACTGTGAACCGTGCTTATGGAGGTGTGCTATCTGGAAGTGCTGTAAGGGAGAGGTATGCCTTTTTTGTCCAGCAAAATTGCATATTTGCTTTTGATATATGTAAACTCAGAGTTTCTCGACACAAGTATATTAATCTATGCATGATTTACCTATGTAGAATCATCCGAGCTTTCTTGGTTGAAGAACAAAAAATTGTGAAAAAGGTGTTGAAGATTCAGAAGGCAAAGGAAAAACTAGCTTCAAAGAACTGAGTGTAGAGACCCTGAAGTCTCTGTCAATTCTATCATGTTTTCAGATAACTAGCTTTGATGACGATGAATATGTGTGAAAGAACTTGTTGAAATGCAATTACTAGTATTCGATTAGAATTTAAGCTCTAGTATGGTTTTGCAAACTCCTTTTTGGAACTATTGCCTCCTGACTGGAGGTTGTTTCCTCTTTCCAGTTAAATGATACCTTATTGCATGATAACTCGAGTTTACTTTACTGTTGTGATTAATACTCAATCCAGAATGTTAGCTTTTTCGGATGAGATACACAGTAATTGCGGTCATTAGAAAATTAGTATTACCTTGAAATGCGAAGGAGCCAGGGTTGGTTGTCCTTGCAAGCCTCAGTATGTGATGATGCGGAAGATTAAATTTAGGATTGTTTTTACGTTTCCCTTGAATCAGTTGATAGTAAAATTACGTTGGAGAAGGTATAACTTATAGGGTATCAGAAAAGAAATTGGTAAAATTTGAAGCAAAAACAAGAGCCATACATGCATAAGGAAGAGTAACTGTGTTGATCCAAACCCAAAGAACCGCTGAAAATATGTTTTTGATGAGTTTTATATTCTAAAGGAGCCTGTCCAGGTTGGTTCATTCAAACCTGGCTCTACTTACCTGATAAGTGCCATAAGACATTCAAACTCAGGATTGGTTCTACTTACCTTGTGGCAGAATTAGCTGGTTCAAATTACGTTTTTGGAGATCCAAGTGTTAAGTTTTCCTTTTTTTTTTTTTTTCTACTATTAAAACGTTAAAAGGCTTTAACAATTAACACTGTGATGTAACAAGACCTTTGCCAAATCAAGGAGAGAAATCTCCTAGTGAAGAACACTGTAGGACAAGTAGGCCATAGCCTAAATCTAAAAAAAAAATACATGGGTTAATTGTCAAATGGTAAAAGAGCACAAAATGCAATTTCATGGGAGGCTGCATGTCAAAAATGGGAATCTTTAATTTTGTAAATATAAAATACTTGCTTATTATTGAACATATGTCAGGATGGCCGAGTGGTCTAAGGCGCCAGACTCAAGTTCTGGTCCTCGTGAGAGGGCGTGGGTTCAAATCCCACTTCTGACAATATTTTTTTTGTTTTGTTTGTTTTTTCCATTTTTACTAAAAAAATAATTTTTTTTATCACTCTAATTCAACTAATTGCTTATCTCTATAGGCCAGCCCTTAAACATGGTGTCGCTCCCTGGTAATTAACAAAGCACTACAAAGTTTATTTTTCATTTTGGTAAGTCTATGTTCAGATTTCCGTTTGATCCAATTTTATTCTAGTTTGAAGTTGATCTAACTTGCTATTTATCCAATTTCAGTTTCTGCCATTTTAGGGTTATAAAACGGGTCAAGTTTGCTCCCAGCAATTTTAGGTTTTAGAGAGTACACAGACAGTCATTATCTCAACTAGTGTTAGGCTTTAAACAGCATCTAATCTGATACTAATGGTTTTTGGGGAAAAAGAAAGAGAAAAGTCCAACTTCAGAAAGGGTAAACATGCAATAAAACATACTTAATAGTACTTAAATACTAAGAAAGAAGCATAAAATTTTTATCCAAACATATTACGTTTAAATTCGAGCAAGCTAAAACAGTGAAAATCATAAAGCTGTACAATAACTTTTAACAGAATATAGCTGTTTTTTTTAGTGCTATGGCTAGATTCTTTTTTTTCCCATAGGCATCCGGTATCTGAAGTTGATTGAGTCGACTACTTCAGATACTGGATGCCGAAAAGGGAAAAAACTAGATGTACACAAAGCCAGGAGGTTCTCTATTTGAATGTAGAACTAGTTGTAGCATTTGTTTGTTGAGAAACTGGTGGATATCTCACTAGGACAGGGAGGAGAATCCCATGACAAACTAGGCTTCCATTCATCAGCCAAACTAGCTGTCAAACTAAAAGGAAATCCAACTGATCTCATGTTTTCCCATTCAGTGTTGTCATTTGTTGAAGTTTGATTACTCCTTAATCCTTCTTCACCATCTTCCATGCTTATACTTCTTTGCATCTCTTGTGATGAACTAATTGAGAAGCTATTCAGTTGTTGATTTGGACCGTCAAAGTCTATGGACTCGGAAGTCTTGCTGATATCAGTGATTAAGCCAGGGGATGTGTTGAAAAACATGGAATTCGCGTCTAGTAAACACCTGCTGTTTTGTCCTGAAACCTCAGGAGACGAAAACATGAAGTTATAGGAAATGTCTGTGCTAGGACTTGAAAGATAAGATTGTCTTGAAGCCATAGTATTGAGGGCCTTATATGAAGGAACATTTGAGACTCCTTGTAGTAAGTCACTATTATTGGATAGGTGGAGAACTGATCCTGCTTCGGTTATAGAAGAGACATTCTCCGAGATGAAATGAGTATTAGCACTTTGATTGAACAACTCTGGAGATGCTACTTCAGATAACGGATTTACCCATGTGTAAGATAGAGCTCGATTTGCCATTGAGCTGGTTTTCTTGAATATTCTGCAGATGGCCCATGAATCCTGCAAGGACCAAAGAGAATATATCGATTTAAACTAAGATAATACAAAGTCTTCAATGGATAATAAGGGGTTAATTAAATTACATAGTGAACCTACATTTGGTGGAAAATTCTTATCCAAGAATTTCTTAGGTGGTCCTGACTCACTGTTAGTCGTAGGAAGGCGAAATTCGTGCATCATCCAGTCAGTTTTTATGCCTCTTGCAGCCCTGCCTCTGTAGAAGACTAGGGACTTCTTAAGACCAATGCATTTGGTGCTATCAGATGAATAAATTGGCCTGTCAGTTCCAGTAGCCTTCCAAAAACCAGCTCCTGTTACACGGTTAGGACGGGCACTATTCCTGTACTTACGGTCCCTTGGACAGTAAAAGTACCACTCTTTTTCCCCTGTAGATGCTAGCTCTGGACAAAAAATGGTATGACAAGGAAATATTAGACTATGGTTCATAATTGTTACGAATGAACCTGGCTCAAAATCAAATCAAATTTCATGACCAAACAAATATTTGAAGATAAAATTTTCAAAATCTGATGGACAAACTCTAGCTCACTATATTTAACATCCATAAAAGTTAGATAATCAGTAACATGAAAAGTAAAACAATTTAGTTGCTACTAAGAAATTAGAAATGAAAAATGAACCTAAAGTGTATGAAATGCAGAGTTTCTTACTTGGAAGGTCCCATGGATCATATTTATATATATCGACTTGCTTGATGAGCTCAATAGGAAGAGATCTCTGCTGAATCTTTCTCTTTAGGTAGAACCCAACCAGCTCTTCATCAGTCGGATGAAATCGAAAACCAGGCAGCATCACTTCATCAAGCTTTTCCACATCACTTTTGTCATCCATAATTTCACTAGTAAAAGTCTCAAGGCAAAGATTAGATTGTGATTGTAGTTTAGAGCAAATTGACAGGCAATATTGTCCCTTAAAAATGATAGCAAGGGACCAAATTTATGATCTCGAAAAGACTACAAAGTTAGTGTGTATGGAGATATGTTTTCACACCTTCCATGATGTGCTTATTGTTGGCTAATCCTTTATATTCTTCTGAGTTCTGGAAATCTAAACAAAATGACAAGTCAATCTTCTAATGAAATTAGTGCATGCTAATATTATATATAATATGTTGGGAGTTTGAATAGTTTTTTGTTTATCATGCATTGCCAATGTTTTGTGTACATCCTCTGATTAAATTATGATTTTTTAGGTCATTGGATCTAAAAATAGCAGTTTCTATTCTCTGATATAAAAAATTTCTATTCTTTCTGTCACCTACGACCACGTGACCCTTCCCCATTTAATATCTTCGATAGCTAGAGATTCATTAAACAAAAAATTTGAAAATACTACTACTCGTCCGTCCATTTTTACTTGTCATATATTTAATCATGATTAAGTTTTATTTTAATCTCACTTTAATTAAATTGTTTGGTATGGTAAAAACACTTGATACATATAAGTATATTTAACCTGGTCCTGGTTGTTTGGACTGATAAAAGGCTAAAGTTGGATAAGGCAATACTCGTCATAAAATGTTGTCTTAAGTGTTTGTCTTGTAACATTTGTCTTTT
Source organism: Solanum tuberosum (assembly GCF_000226075.1). Taxonomy (NCBI): domain Eukaryota; kingdom Viridiplantae; phylum Streptophyta; class Magnoliopsida; order Solanales; family Solanaceae; genus Solanum; species Solanum tuberosum. The sequence continues at coordinate 2,132,531 of NW_006238930.1, forward strand.
CAAAAAATCCATTTATGCAGTCGAATTCTAATTACTTCTTATTCCAACTTGGTTGCTAAAACATATATAGAATTATGGAATTCATGTTCTATATGTGAGATAATGTTACAGAAGATAAAAATTAGAATTCTCCAATACTTGGTTTACCATGAAGTATCTGTATTACTTTGAAGCTCTGTACGTAGAAGAGGTTAAGATGATACAAATAAATATATTTTCTGGCTATTTTTACTTGTTCAAGTTTGACATGACATACCTTGTAAAAAGTAAATAAAAATGATAAGTTTACTATACCATCTTTTGAATATACTAGTAATAAATCCACTGTTTTGAAAAATGCATTAGGAAATGAATAGTATTTTCTCCGTTCACTTTTACTTGTCCACTATACTAAAATTAAATGTTCATTTTTTACTTGTCCAATTTGAAAAACCCAAACATAAATTATCACTTCGTTCCTAATTTTCTCTTATTATTACCTACAATAATTTCTCGAAACATTGAATTAAGTATATTCAAAGGATATTATATTAAACTTATCCATTTAACAATTAGTTTTAGAGCTAGGGGTGTTCCAAATCAAACACGAACAAGTAAAAATGGATTTCTCAATTTTATTTTAAACTGTACGAGTAAAAATGGTCTGAGAATGTATTTTATTTAAAGAAATGGGAAATTAATAAAGTTGAATGAGAAGATTGGTGGATCTGGAAATTTACGTCATGAGTGCATTGTTTTAGGTTGGAATTTGTACAAGGGTTGAGTATATTTCAAGACTAGGTTAACCACATATGATATAGATTTAATTACCAGTGTCTAATTAAGTGGTGCGCATGTGCAAACTATATATATACCAAGGTAAATACTACTTATTGCAGTTCACCAAACATTAAGCAACGAGCAGCTCACCTACTAGATATATACTATATCGTTGACTGCTTCTCTAATCTTTTCATCATTATTTCTATTATTGGAAAAAAAACATATTTACTAGCTAATTAGCTAGGCGTCATCCAACAACAAAAGAATTTTAAAACTCAAAATTACATTGAAAAGGAAATATTTAAGCTAAATTACATCATATCGATCTTCATTACATAAAAATAGTACTCCAATTAGTACTGAAAATGAATTGAAGCTTTCCCATAGTTGCAATCATTTATCATCAATACACATAAGCCTTATATAGACAATGTTAAGTGGAAACCTTGCATAAGATTGCTAACCCCATGTCTGCTGGCTGAAGAGCATATAATTAAGAAATAAGCAATCCATAATTAATAATTAATGGGGGAATTGAAGTTCTTCAATACCAACTCTTTTAACGTTTCTGGTTTTGGTTGGTTAATTTCAATTTCCAATTTAAGGAGCAAGTCAAAGTTCATCTTGTAACCTGAGCTAACCACACTCTTTCTCTGTGTCAATTACATTATTATAAACGATGTGTTAAGAGGATTGAGTAGTAGTAAAATTGTAATTATTGCCCAGGAACGTAGGGATAGTGTTTTACTTTGTAAAATAAACAAAAAGGTATAGCCTTGCGAGAATTTAAGTTTAATGAGTTTAACCATTAATATTATGTTTATCGGAAATAACTCTACCTTTGAGATAGAGGTAAGATCTCTGTACACTCTACTATTTCGAGACTCTATGCACCTTATGAGATTATACTGAATGACGATGATGTGTGAGTCGGCTGAAAAAACACAACCTTAACACGTCTTTTTGGATTGTAATTTTAGAAAGTGATAATGTTGTTTGATTTAAAGATTTTGTACATTACTCTAGATTGAGATAGCCCACAAAGACTAGTTGATTGGTTTTGTCATTATACATCGTTGGCAAATCAATTAACATCACCAAAAGAAAAAATAATATTAGACATAAATATATTGATGGAATCTTGAGGGGGAGAAATTATTTTAATTTGCTTCTAAAGTTAAGAGACGGTTTTCACGAATAAACTAATACTCTCGTTGTGAGACGTTACATAAATATATATAGTAAGGTTAAGATTTAATTAAGAATATTTGGTTTAATATATTATTTATTTTTAGATAGAATAATTGTACTTAATTTAGAAGTTTCATATTACAGATCAATCCTACTCTGCCAGCACTAACAGGATCATTTTTGTTGGAGAAAAATAGAACCAACATATGTGATTTTGACACCATGTCTGAATCTTTAGAGCAAAAAGATTGAATTTTTAATGGATTTAAAACGAAACTTTACAGCATGAGTTCAATGCATCTTCAACTTCTAAGGTTCGTTTGGGTTCCTTAGAGGCTAGCTAACGCCTACAAAAAAGAACATGTATTTTGCTTGAAAATGCATTTCAAATATCGCAAATTGAGTATTCATGATAAAAAAGATCAAAATATCAAATAATTGTCTTTCTCAAATTTGAAGTAATTAAAAGGGGACATTCCTCAAGATCAACCCGACGTTAATTTTAAGCGATCAAATACAACCTCCAATAAATTATCCCACTTGAGAAATACGTTTCTAACGACCCTCAAGGTAAAGAGAAAATTGTGAGAGAGACTCAAAGGAATATAATTATTATACTTACAAATATTCATGAATAAAATATATGTTTTTTCATATTTTGTGTGATTGCAATTAATTTTTCATCACTGTAAAATTCGCTGCAAACAGTGTCATTCTATTCCTTGTGTAGTATTCGTTGTCTTATGGTTACATCATCGAACATCAATCTTCAAGTAACAAGACATTTTAGACTTAATTATATCAAATTTTGGTTTAGTTAATAATGACTGCTATTTTGTTACATAATAATACAAAATTACAGTTACTAGAGGACCCATCCATTGTTTATTAAATTTATGGTTTCATCTGTGAAAATAACAGGATATAACACACCAAATAATTGTAGAAAAAAAAAACATATGTTGATGTTAACTTGAACAGCATCACCAAGATTATAACCTCTATTCACATTCATCCACCCAATAGTTAGCCGCAACATGAGGCGCCACACAGATTATTTAACTTCCTTTTTGGCGTTTGCATGAAAGTTGTTTGTATATAAATATTTCATAAGTGATCTGATTGTTTAACTGTTAGCGTATTTTGCATTAAGGTTGAAGGGATTGCGATTTATACACTTTCTGGGGATAATGTTTTCGTACATAACGTTCTATCCTTTATAGTACGCCTCACTTATGGAATTACATTGAACGTGTTATTGTTGTTTGTATATAGTATGAGCCTTCTGATTTTATGAATTTATTCATTTACCCTTGTATTAATTTGGATTTAATAAGTGTGGTTAGCTCTTCATAGTGGATCCACATATAGTACGACTTCATTAATTTTTCCTTATTGTGTGAATAAATAAGATGGAACTTTACAACACATAACATACCAAATAATTGAACTTGCAATTTTAGATGATGACGAAGGAAAATAATTAGTACTCAAATGAATGAGTTTGTCCAATTTGAGCGCATTAAAATGACTTGAGTTATTAAATGTGTGAATTATTAATTTACTCTAAGTTTGGACGAATTGGGCAGATCATATTCTGTGAATTAATGTGTATGATGATAATAAGAGTACTAGAGAGATAAACAAAAGAGCTAGCTAGGTAGACATATTTACTTTTATAACATTGTTAATATTTAATACATACACACAACTCACAATTGGGAGTACAATTAGAAGTATATATTTTGCACTCGTTATTACACTTAGGTTAATATTGCATTTGCAAACGCTTCCTTCCATACTATTTATTGTCCACCCATGATCTCAAGGAACGCTGCAATAAATAAATAAATAAATAATTCCAAGTAAAGAGAGAAACTAATTAATTCGTCTGTCATTGTATATAAGTTAAATTCAGAATTACCTTTTGCAGTTAGTAGTAGGAGAGATTGGTATAGCAGTAGTAATACCACAGCGTGAAGGGAGATTAGATGCAGCATCTGGTTTAAGATTAGAGTAACGAGCTGCAGCAGCTTTCATACATTCACAAGCATCTTGCCTGTCTTGTTGTGTTGGCGTTAGTTGTACAACTTTTTTCACACCATCACAACATGAACCTGATGGATCTCCACCTTGTGTCAAATAAGGCACACAAGGAGCTACTGCTCCACCAACTTCACCACAATTTATCGCTTCTCCTAGTTGCACTACCAACATAAACAAACTCACTAAAACTGCAGCTCCCTTCATTTTTTTATTTGTTTTATAATTCAATTGTAGGTCTATGTTGAGGAGATGGAGCAGAGTATTTATACTAGTTGCGGCGGGGACAGATAGCTTTATCGTATTTTTGATGCAAAATCTAAATTTATATGTAAAAATTCATTAAAATTGCAATAAATAATAAGTTTGAGCCCATAAATTTAAATTCTGGATCCGCGTTTGCAAGCGACAAGATCCATTATATTATAGGTGGAACATGAAAAGCGTGTTGGGGATATAGTAACGCTTGCGGAAATTTGGTCTTTTAATTCCTTTTTAGGGTGTCGTTTTGTTACTAATTTTAGCAAATTGGACATAACTTTTTCATTTCCTTCCACATTTTGGAACTTTGTAGGTTGCGTGCATGTTGAAGGAAGGATTTCAGGGAAAGAACCGGTCGAGCTCTTTGTGAAGAATTATTCACGTGAATACGGAGTACTACTTTGTAATTTAACATTATCAATAGGTGCTATTAATTAAATAGATTCACCGACAATTATATAAAGTGAATATTTTAAATCGTCAATACATAAAATGGTACTACTAATTTCAACCGTTTATTACTTATATATATATGTGAGTTTTATAGTGAAGACCAATGCCAAAATATTGTTGATGTTATTACGTCGTAACTAGTACTACTAAAGTCTCATAAAATCTAAGTTTTATTTGTTTTACTCGAATGTGTTTGGTATGCTTGATTAAATTATTTTCTATTACTTGATTATGTAAAATTATTGCATCAAAAATGAAGAAAACTGATTTCCGTCACTAATAGGCATAAGTCATGTTTCTTTTGGATTATTTACAATTTCCACCTTATATATAAGTTAAATTAATTACCTGAACATCCAATCAAACACAAAAAGAAAACCTACCTCGAAAATAATTTTTCAAAGAAAAACATTATGCGTTATCCCAAATACACCAAATCAAATTTTTTTTTTCTAAACACTTTGCTCGTGCGTACACTAGTTCCATTACACGTATAGTTCTTTTCTCACATCGTATTAAATTTATCAACCACATCTTCATATATTTGTGTTCTCTAATATTAATATATACCTCAATATATTATTCATGTTCTTTGCTTTCGAGAGAAGACGTTTGATAAGATTATTTACATGTTCTCCACTACTCAACACTATCTCTATCATATTCTTATAGTTCTGTCACAAAAGTAATATACCTAATGTATATTCATAAGTAGAGTCTGAAAAAGGTATAGTGTATACATACTTCACCCTACCTCATAGAAATAGAAAGACCGTTTCCAATAGATCCCTGACTTAATAACGCATTTCTACATTGTTATAGTTCGTTAAAAGATTAAAATTTGCCAGCTACATAAATTGAGAGATTGAGGCCCATGCCAAGTTTACTTTCGATGATGGGATATCGTCATCGCCCTTAATTGGCCTTCACCAGAACTACATGATTATTACAAAAATTGCTGCATAATAAGGAGTTGAAAAATTGTGGACATCCAAATCACTCAGTCCGAGTCCATAAATAAATTTAAAATCATTTCTGGTGGAACCTTTAAGTTTGTCAAAACAAATCTGGAATTACCATTCTACAGTTGGCTACTTAATATAGTAATATTGAACCCATTTTCCAGTTCAAGTTGCCCTGTATTCTCTTTGAGACTTATAAGCTTATCTAGTTCAGAAGGAAAAATTAAAAATAAAATGGATGCGTTGTACCAACAAACAACTGTCATTAAAACCCGCCTGGGCACCAAGTGACTTGATAAACATTCAAACTTACATAGCGACAAGTTCAGGGCCCAACAAATCCCGAAAAAATCACAGGTTCAGTGCCTGTGGCTTCTTCAAGCCAGATAACGATACAACTTCCTATCGGTTTTATCCCTCTCCAAGAATTCACGCTCAATCAAAGACTCAATTCGTTTCTTTATGACAACAGGGTTTGGCAGGAATCGAGACTGTAGCTGCTTTGTTACTTCGGCAACTATATTGTTGTGATCTAGCACCCTCCGAGATTTCATGATTCTGACAATTGCTGCCTCAATCTGAGGTTTTCGGTCCTCCTCCACTCTCTGCCTAGTCTCCTGTTTCTCAGGCTCTGACTCCTTTTGTGCAACAACAGTACCTATCTTCACCTTGTAGAACTTGCTCGAAAATTTATCATTGAAGTAAAAGGCATCATCTTCAGCAATATCCTTGCTCATTGGCTCCTTCCTCAAAACATTCTTCCCCTTGACACAAGCGAGAGATTGTAAGCACCTCTTTAAGTCTGAAGCTGGTATTTCTGTAGCCTGTTCAATTTCTTTGTAACTCATTCGATCCGCTTTGTTAAACAACATAAGGATGCACATCTGATAAGTGGAAACATTAAGCTCATGCTTCTGTCCCTTTCCAAATGTAGCTTTCAGATCAGCAGTCCCCATATTTGTCTGCCATGACAACCTCCTACCCGTATGGGTCCCCAGATAGTATGTCTTGAACCTATCACAGACCCCTAAGATTTCCGAAGGAAGATTGCAAGTATTAACAGATTGTGTTGGCCAGGACCCAGTAGTAAGAACCTGGACAGTAAGTGAAGGACCCTCTGCAAGATCAGCACCCGCAGCAGCATGAAAACCCTGCATTGTATCCTGTGAGGTCTTCATATCAGTAAACATGCCTTCCAGTTTTGAGGTGAACTGGTACCCGCATTCTGTTTTAAGCTTAACTATCAAACTTCTCTCTGCGTCATCAGATACCGTCTTCCCTGAGAGTAGCCTCTTTGCCAAGTGCTGCTTGTAGTACTTCTCAAACACATCTTTCTCCTGAAGGTAGCGGAAGAGCATCATCACTTTGTCTAATATGATCTCTACATCCTCCTCAGTAACCCCTTTCAGCCCTTTCCGAAGTTTGTCATCCACAAACAAAGAGATGAACTCTGGTGATCGTGGATTCAGATTAATGAAGAACTCAAATGAGGAATTGAGAGCATTCTGGAATGTTTTGTCATTGTTAAATGCTGAACTAATGATCTTATCATGCTTATCCTTCTCATCCAAAAGCCTCTGCACAAAGTCTACAGGATCCTTCAACTTTTCTGGATCAGTGACAAGCTGCTTACCAATTTCTCTAATATGAGAAGTCATGACATCTCTAATCAGTGCGAGCCCAGTTGACACTCTTCGGAACAAGTTGTACATCCTTCCTAAATCTTCGTACTTGTCATTTACGATCATATTCACTAATCCCGAGTTCTCCATATGAACCAGCCTGTGCATATGGCTTTCAATCATCTCTTTCTCCACGACATTAGTAAGTTTGGGTTCACTTTTTGTATCTAGATAGTGGGACACTCTTTCAATCTCTTCGATAAGACGTTTCTCAGCTTTCTTCAGATAATCCCCACAATCACAGCACTCAATGTATTGCTGAGACTCAAGCCGATAGAAATCAGCCGAGACATCAAGAAACGGCTTTTCAAAGTCTTCTTGGTATACTGAAGAACCTAAATCCATTAGCATTTGTATTACATTCCTCATCAAACCCCTGTTTATCACTTCACCGGTCCTCTCATGCTGAACTAGTTCAAGAAGTGTGTCCTGAAGCCTTTTGTGTATTTTGCTAGAGTGGATGATGTTGTCTCTCCATAAATTCAAACCAAGCTCATGAACAGGTGTTTTATGTGTACTGGGAATGAAAGTTCTATCCATATACATCAATATATCTCGAATCATTTGCAGTGCCTTGTTATGCTCTGCCCATATCCGATTCAGTTCTTCAAGAAACAGCCCTCCCTGAGTAGATTCAATATGTTTTGCAATTTCCTTCAAATGTGCTGTCATAGTTGACACAAGTCCTGAATAGAGCTTCTCCCCAAATTTGTGTAGTACCATGTTATATGCATTTCTGCAGATGTCAGATAATAAGAACATCAAAGTAACAAGACGGCTATTCAAGAAGAAAAAATTATCAAAATAAAGGTGGCAGATCGCCTCCTTAAATACAAGAAATAGAACTTGTCACTAAGCTCAATTACAGAAGAAAAAGATTAAAGCAAGTAATTTTATAAATATCTAAACCCCCACTCCCCAATAAATGGTATGTGAAGTGATATATTGAAACTATCTGTTCATGTCAACTGGGAAGCTGTATGGTTTATGCACCAAAACATTTGGCAAAAAAGTTAACAAGTTCTAGGATTTCAGTCAATATCTATAATGATGCAATCAAACTACATCAAGTTTTCAATAGATATCTACTACATCTGTTACTAAACTACTGGCATATTATTTTTCTTTTGACAATAAGTGCTAAACCACCTACATTATACCTAACAGAATAAGCAGGAATAGTTTGGACTTAAAAGGGCAAGGATAAACTTGCACTTTGCACTTAAAAGACATAGACACAGCTAACAGTGTGTACTTAAAGGAGGAGCACACTTCCATATAAATTATCACATTGCTATTTAGAAGTCTAACAGGAAGAGAGACCTTTTACAGAGATATATACTCCACTTATTAGAAGTAAAACCTCTCAGCTCAATCTTCAACAAGAAACGTTATGTGCGGGATTTTTTGTGTGAATCTACAAACACTGTGTATGTGTCCCCCTAAACGACAGAATAGTATCTCTATATCAAATTGCATTTCCTTCCCCTCAAATGAAAATATTCGCGCAAAATTAACTGCAACGATTAAACTTACTTAGGTGGAATGAGGTAACTTTTTCCTCTTGATAAAATAAGAACATCTACATTTGACAAACCAGCGTGAAGTAATCAGCTTTTTATGTTGCATCAAAGTCAACCTAACCTTGACTCACATTGTAATAAATTATGGTCAAAATTGTGACCACAAATCCTCCTCTTGCAACCATCAGCATGGAAAGGAGCCTGATCGGGTGGAACAAAGAGGTATTAAATAGAAAAGCACATTCAAAAAAACAATTATTTAGGGTTCTCTAATATACCAGCCTACAAATAGACTAAATGGACTAATACCAATTAACTAGTTAAAATCCATATACTAGTATTTATCCTATAGTTTCAAGTCTCTAATACAGTTATTAGAACAAAATTAACCTTGCACCAGCAACAAGTACCAAGTTACTCTGTCCACAAAACTAGGACAGATGGAAAGAAATCACCTAGTGTTTTCACTTCTGCTGGGTTTTGAACCTGAGAACTCACGATTCTCGACTTACTACATTGACCACTATACCGCATCCTGGGGTGCCTATGTGTTGAGTAATTTAACAGCTATTAATTCTTCCTCAAACAGCAGAATACAATCAATTACTTCTGCGCTAATCAAACAACTTATAACAAGTAGCAACATCGCCAAAAGAAAATCTTAAACAAAAAAAAAGAAGAAGCAAACCTATAGAGCTCTTCAAAACTTAGACCACTGGCGTTATGATTGTAAATCTCATGAATCGCATGTTCAAGGATCTTCCAAGTTTTTTCAGCATACTTCGGATCCACAACAACCCGATGCTTAAATGCCTCTATCTGGAAATTTTTTTTCTTCGGTGCACTCATTTTTCTCAATTCCCGAAGTCACACGCCGCCTGAATATTCCAACTTCCTAAACCCGAATACAATCCGACTTCGACCGATCAGGTTTTAAATCACCGATCTAATAATTAGGGATTTAGGGTTTCTCTGCAAATAAAAAAAATTGGGGAAAGATACCTTAGCGATTAAGAAAGTAGAAATGGAATTGAACTTTGAAATTAACAGACGAAGAGGATTGATGGGTTATAAAAGAAACTTGATGAATTAACAAGTAAAGATGGCTAACCAGACAGCCATTTTCGGTCGGTTGAAACTTTGAGCGTTTTCTTCTATGCTTCCTTCCTATCTGTCTTTATTATTTATTTTAATCATTTTTTAATTTCTAAGTTGTTCCTTTACCACTTACCAGCCCCTCGAGTCTCGTTTTTCCTGTTTTGGAGCCTCTATTCTTTGGGTTTTTGAGTCGATATTTGGGACTTTAAAGCCCGGCTAAATGGCCCACGAGAAGTGCAAGAGCATCATCAACTTCCTTGAGAATTTCAATTTTTGTACAGTCTAATTGGAGATTTTTTACATTGTTATGCTAAACTTGGTGCATATATATCGACAGTGATCTAATTACACGATTTTACTCAAATGCGATGATACGTAATCTGTTACTTTCACATAAATCAAAATCTTTCATTAAATATTGTCAGAAAGATTACATAGAGTGATATGTTATATGATTTATTTCTTCTATGTGAAATATTGATACAAGAAATCAAATGCAATAAGTTTATTTTCAATTTCGAAGGAGTTATAGTTCATTCGAAATATTTTGCGCTAACAGGAGTGTCAATTGCAATGGAAAAGGCAATGAAGTTGATGAAAGTTGCGTGAGAAAATACAGAGGGTGATACAAAATACAATCTCCTTCTCATATGTGAGATATTTATACAGGGAATCAAGGGAAACAAATTTATTTCCACGGAATTACAATGCATTCCAAATATTTGACGCTAACAGGGGAAAATCGACGTAGAGATTTAAGGAAGAACAAAGATTGCAATGGATGAATCGATGAAGTGAACGGAAATTGCCTGAAAGAATACAGAGGGTGATACGATATACAAATTTTTTTAATTATCTATGAGATATATGCAGAGAATCAAACACACTGACAAAGTTATCTGAAAAATACAAATAATGATACGATATACAATTTAATTCTCATATGTTAGATATTTATAGGGAATCAAACACAACAATTTTATTTCCAATTTTGAAGGAGTTACACTTCATTCGAGATAGTTGGTGCAGATAGGGAAATATTAACACAAAAAATCAAGGAAAACCCTAGATTCCAATTGGGGAGGCTTTGAAGTGCATGAAAGTTGATCAAAATATTACACAAGGTGATTACGATATACATTTTCTTTCTCATATATGAGATATTGCTACAGAAAATCAAACACAATAAAATTATTTTCAATCTCAAAAGATTTACAATTTATTTGAGATATTTTGTGCTAATAAGAAAATATTGACACAAAAATTCAAGGAAGAACCTAGATTGCAATGGGAGAGACTATGAAGTGAATGAAAGTTGATCAAAAAATTACAGAGGGTGATTATGATATACAATTTCTTTCTCATATCTGAGATATTTGATATAGGAAATGAAACGCAATAAATTTTTTTCAATCTCAAATGATGTACACTTTATTTGAGATATTTGGTTCTAGCAGGAAAATATTGAAACAAAAATTTTAGGAAGAACCTAGATTGTAACGGGAGAGGCTATGAAGTGAATGAACGTTGATCAAAAGATTACACAGGGTGATTATGATATACAATTTCTTTATCATATATAAGATATTGATAACAAAGAATCAAACGCAATAAATTTATTTCAATCTCGAAGGATTTACACAATATTTAGAATATTTTGTGCTAATAGAGGAATACCGACAAGAGATTTAAGAAAGAACATAAATTGAAATGAAAATGACGGTGAAGTGAATGAAAATTGCCTAAAAAATTACAGAATATAATTTCATTCTCAGTGAAATTTTAATTAAAATTTACTAATTAAGATTATAAAACATAAGGAGAATTAAGATTTGATCAAAACAAATAGATAAAAACTAGAAATGTATATGGGTAACAAGAAAGAACAGAAGACAGATGGGTTATTTTTCCCTCCCACTGAAATGTTGTGGATCATAATCCAATTATCCTGTCGTAGGCCCACACCAATTATTGGGCAGGTACAATATCATGTGGATAATGGACTTTTGCTATTCCATTTTACAATGGGAGGATTTTCGCAAATAGTCAATATAATAAATTTAGGATAAATTATTGAAATACACGTATGAGTAACTTACACATAACAAATATAAAAATCATATTTGTATGTTATAGTTATATTTTGTATAATTGGCTCCATAGCAAATTTTATGTTTGCTATGGAGCTTTTGATTTGTATAATTCGCTAGATACATCCAATTTTATACAAATTGTTCAATTTTGTATAAATTTATTTATACATTGTAATTTGTATAATAAGATATGTATTTGTATAATTATAAGTGTATAAGATGAAAATAATGTATTTGTATTTGTGTATACACTTTTCTCTCGCTTTGTGCAAATACAAACGCATTTTATATATTTGTTTACCGAATGACTAATTGTATACCAAACCAAATGGCAAAAAAATGGGATGTTTGCTGCAAATTACAAATAAAATAAGCTATGGCTATAGCATTTGATTTGAATTAATAGTTTGCTATTTCATACAATTTCCCCTAAATTTAATTATGATTCATAGCTATAGTTTGCATATTTACAGGTTGTAGTTACAGTTTAAGCTGCCTCGTATAATTTGCGGGTGAGTTTGTCTTATTGAACTATTTTTGTATAAACTCGAAATAACGAATTTATACAAAAACAAACACTTGAACTTTAAACAATTATTATATTATATAAAATTACATTATACAAAAGTTATACAAATTCTGAATTATACAAACTCAATATCTCAGCGCAACTCAGGATTTAAAGACTTCGGGTGCACCAAATATGATCTCCAAGCTAAATTTTAAATAAAAATAATAAATAGTGTCTACCTAGATTCGGATCCTAGTCTCATAGGTGGTTCTTTTGCCTTATACTAACAGTACAAGAACACGCCTATGATCCTCATGGGGTGCATTGTTAATTATATTCTAGTTTCTTCCAGTTTCTAAATATAGATATACATATATACACATGATATTTTCCGAATTTAACGGGTGCATATGCACCCCCACTAATTCGATATTTTTAAAGCATGATGAATATAACACGGTAACCCAACATTCAGTAAAGCAAATAAATGGATTTTCAGCCTTAATTAATTTGTGCTGGTAAAGTGCCTAATATCCCATACTTGCAGGTATATTATGTGGCAATCTCATGACCGTTTATCTCTTGCTCTGCTAACTTAATTTCCTACGATACATTGAAAGAGACATAAACATGCGATCCATATATAAAATATATAATATTTTGGTAAGTGACTTCAGTAGCTGCAACATTTGTCTACTACATAACTTTGATTTACTAGGTACAATAAATAAATATATTCATATTCATCAAAAGATGAGTCTCTTTTTAGATGTATTATTGAATAAGTCATCAACCAATAGAATCCTAAAGTCTACTTGTAAGGTGGCTGCTGCTTGTCATTTCAATGAACATTGAGAAAGAGGATGAAGAGTACAGAACATTTTTGAGTTTGACACAAAATCATTTTATCTATCTATTGGGTTTGGCCCGTCTTCATGTGCTTTACAATAACAATAATATCATATTGAGTATAATTTTGTGAAATGGAGTTTTGAGATAGAATATATACAGGCCTTATTTCTAAGTCAAAACAATTAAAACAGTCAAGAAAAAGAACATACAGAAGTGAAGTCATCACAAAAATTTATCAAACAGTGAACAATAACTATAACAAAATATACCATAATCGAAGTATAAGAAACATCAAACGGTAACAAATGGCTTGATTCACCAATATTAGGTTAATACGCAATTGCCTAAGAACAGAACTTTTTTAAACCTTTCAACAATTCCACGTGTCTGGTAATCCAAATATGTTGATATATTATCGATAGCGACTGTCAAAATTTAAAGCCTAATTCTGAAATATCTATCATATTATAATCTTTGATTTAATAGCTAAAAAAGATGCCACTTGTTTCCAATTTCCTCTCACGTAGAAATCCCTGTATGACCATTGACCCACCCATAATTGCAATTCCCCTGCCATTTGGACACCACTAGTAGTTGAATTATTGTAAAAATATTTGTCTTTCATCAGTTTCTTGATTGTTTGGCAACTCTGTTGGGACTGTGCAGATTTGATAGAGACCTCCCATCCAATATTTTTAGCCCACTTAGGCTATATTCAAGATCCTCACATGTTTTTTAATACTCAATTGTATCGACTAACTTCATGAATAGACGTTCCATTAATTAAAAAAGAGTATGTATATGTGAAATCAAGATACTCTCTGTTCAATTCAATCAATATCTGCTTTAACCTTAGTCCTTATGAAGAGTAATACATATAACCTTTCAATAAATAGATTGTTATTGTCATTGGTCAAATATATTCATTGAAACATGAATAGATTAAATAATGCTTTTGTTAGTTTATAAAATGAGTTTGAAATAAATTAATTTTGCGATCATAAGATTAAAGAATATTTTAATATCTTTTTAATTTAAAAAATCTTACTTATTTAAAAAATTTATCAAATCAAAATTAAAATGAGACGAACCGATTAAATGTTAATAATGAACTCTACCAATAGCATATATGACTAGTCAACAAATGAAGTATATGTGTAAATTAAAAAAATTAGGCAAGGGGCTATACATGTGTCAACGAGTTAAAAAAAGGCTTAATTTTAGCTCCACCTAAAATGCGTAACTGAGCAGGTAAGTCAGCTTCCCACCGGCCCACCGATGCAGCACAAATTTTATGATTTATCATTTGTAATTAAGAGAGGACACATGTATAACTACTATAAATACTACCAATATAACCATGACAAACCAAAGCGGCATACTTTTGTTTTCTTTATCATCACTTGCTTGCCTCAAATATTCATCTATCCTTTTTTCCTCAATATATATTTGGATCCATAATGATATATCAACACTTAGAGATGGAGAGTAATCAAGAAAGAGAGATTGAGTATTGTCGTGCTAGGAAAATGAATGCATATATTCATAGCCAAATTATGAGAATTAGAGCAGAGGATTCACAGCTTGGGGAAGATATAGCTAAGAAGCTTAGGCAGAGAGTTGTTGATCAGGATGTTGCTTCTGTTTTTATGTTGTCTAAGCCTATGTTGCCTGCTTCACCACTTGGTGGGAAAACGCCCACCAATTAGGTGCGTTTGACTTGTTTATTTTCCATTTTTTCTCTGGTCACAGATTCAAAATTTGAAATTAAATCTGTGATGACGTGGTTTTTGAACTTCTAACATAGCGTCCGACGGGGTTTTAATGGACTTTTTTTCTCTTGTTTTGAAATTCAATTGAATTCCCTTCGGAGCTGGTAAGGCTCTTTCATATTGCACTGGTATTGGATCCTTTAGGAGAAAAAGAAATATACCACTTCTTGATATATCAAAAGAAGGATTAGTAGTAGTATAATTTTTTACTGTAGAATGTTTCTTCGCTTTGTAGACTGATAAATCTTGTAAATTAACAGGTATAATTCTGCTTGATTGGAACAGGAAGATTTTCTCTACGCTGGGGATACAGGAAAAGGGAATAGAGATGGAGATGAAGTTCAATTCTCAACACTTCCGTTATGTATATTTTGATGTACAGTATAATACGTAGGAAGAAAATAGACGAAATCTCCAACTCCACTATGTATATTAAAATATTGAAATACCAAAAACGTAGTTGAGAAGCAAAGTCTTGAGAATAGTATGGTGAATGAAAAAAAAGTTAATGAACACGTATGTGGGATTGTGAAATGATAATTTCAACGTATCAATCGAATATATCAACATCAATGAGTTTGGAAAGAATTGATGACTTGTCCATAAATTAGTCGAGATAGTTGATAAGACAGAGAGATTAAGAAGTTGAAAATAGAAAACTACATATTCAGAAGAAAGTTAAATCAAATACTGAATATGAACCACTTCTAATTTTAGGTACCAATGAGACCATTGGCTACATAATCATCCAAGCAAAACATGGAGAAATAAACCTAATACTCTTCATTTTCATCATCTTCACCATCACCAGACTCACATCCAACTTCCTCATAGTCCTTCTCAAGCGCAGCCAAATCTTCTCTAGCCTCAGAGAACTCTCCTTCCTCCATACCTTCACCCACATACCAGTGAACAAAAGCCCTCTTTGCGTACATCAAATCGAACTTGTGGTCAATTCTTGAGAAGACCTCAGCAACACTAGTGGAATTTGAAATCATACAAACAGCTCTCTGCACCTTGGCTAAGTCTCCACCA
This sequence comes from Solanum tuberosum, assembly GCF_000226075.1. Classification (NCBI taxonomy): domain Eukaryota; kingdom Viridiplantae; phylum Streptophyta; class Magnoliopsida; order Solanales; family Solanaceae; genus Solanum; species Solanum tuberosum. The sequence continues at coordinate 2,148,769 of NW_006238930.1, forward strand.
GGGACAACAGTTGGTGGCTGGTAATTGATACCACATTTGAACCCAGTTGGGCACCAGTCCACAAACTGAATGGTCCTCTTAGTCTTAATTGTGGCTACAGCAGCGTTCACATCCTTGGGCACAACATCACCTCTGTACATCAAACAGCAGGCCATGTATTTCCCATGGCGTGGGTCACACTTGACCATCATAGACGATGGCTCAAAAGCAGTGTTAGTAATTTCAGCAACAGAAAGTTGTTCATGGTAGGCCTTCTCAGCAGAGATCACAGGCGCATATGAAGAAAGCATGAAATGAATCCTTGGGTATGGAACCAAGTTAGTTTGGAACTCATTTACATCCACATTCAAAGCACCATCGAAACGCAGAGAAGCTGTCAGCGATGAGATAACCTACAGAATCGAACAATTGATTAGCCCATCTCTTAAATCAAACAAAACATTTCAAAATAGGAAACAGTGAGATGCTAAAAATACAATACCTGAGAAATAAGCCTGTTAAGATTGGTGTAAGTAGGTCTTTCAATGTCGAGAGATTTACGGCAAATGTCATAAATGGCTTCATTATCCAAAAGGATAGCAACATCAGTGTGCTCAAGAAGCGAGTGTGTTGAGAGCACAGAGTTGTAAGGCTCAACTACAGCAGTAGAGACCTGAGGTGAAGGGTAAATGGTGAATCCAAGCTTGGATTTCTTTCCGTAGTCAACAGAAAGCCTCTCAAGAAGTAGAGAACCAAGCCCTGAACCAGTCCCTCCACCAACAGCATGGAACACCAAAAATCCCTGAAGCCCAGTGCAGTTGTCAGCTAACTTCCTTATTCTATCAAGACACAGATCCACAATCTCCTTTCCAACTGTCACCAAAATTAACCAATAAACAACATATAAAACAAAAACGAAATGAACAAATGAAACTTCCTCTTCATGAAAGTTAGGGTTTCGAGTCTTACTTGTATAATGTCCTCTGGCAAAGTTGTTAGCAGCATCTTCTTTGCCGCTGATGAGCTGTTCAGGGTGGAACAATTGACGGTAAGTTCCGGTCCTCACCTCATCAATAACAGTAGGTTCCAGATCTACAAAGACAGCACGAGGTACATGCTTTCCAGCACCCGTTTCACTGAAAAAAGTGTTGAAAGCATCATCTCCTCCTCCAACAGTGACGTCTCCGGGCATTTGTCCATCAGGCTAGACAAATTATCAAACACAAGTCGGTCAATACAAAAATTCCAAATAGAACTACATCTATTGAAGTAGGGAGATAAGGGGACAAACCTTGATACCGTGTTCGAGGCAGTAAAGCTCCCAACAGGCGTTTCCGACCTGGATTCCGGCCTGACCAATGTGGATGGAGATGCACTCTCTCATTTTATTATGTAAGAAATTGCAGAAAATCGAACTAGAAAAGTAGTGAAGATGGATGAAAATTAATGACAAGAGTGAATTGAATAAGGAGCTAGGGTTTGTAAGAAATGGGTTGTTTATATAGGAGAGGGAAAGAGGAACTATAGCCGGTGGAATTTGAAATTTGAAATGCTTTCTTTCCAGCTGTTTGTGACCGTTGCCGCTCCTTTACGTTTTCTGGAAAATTTGAATTTTTGGTTTCGTTGGGCCTTACGATACTGGACCGAGCTCATCAAACTATAAGAAATGGGCTCGTTAGTTTTCTCTATTGGGCCAAATCTTGTGGATTTAGCCAGAGATCTCAGCCCAAACCTTCTATATAGGCCTAAACCAATAACTGGAGAGCTATCTTTTTCTCTCTCACACACATTAGTGATTAGACCCCCTCACTTTCAACCCGAAGGTTGCGAGTTCGAGTCACCAAGGGAGCAAAAAGGGGTGGGCGCTCGTAGGGAGGGAGGGTAAAAAAAAAGAGATTAGACAATGTATTTCTCTCTTTACTTATTAATTATTATTGGTGAGCAAAAAGTGAAGAGACATAAGATTGTGCATTTAACATGCTTAAAATTATGATACAATTGATGTGTCATTGTCTCATCATCTCTTATCATTCAATTTAAATGATTTGTTCAAATTTTAATTGTTTCACCTTATATGAGAAGCTTAATCTAAATGAATAACAACTATAAACGGCAAAAAAATAGGTTTGGAACAAGGATATGCCGTGGTAAGGCATGTCGGAAATAGTTTTTCTACCCCACAAAATAAGGATAAGGTCTAGGTTTGATTCTCCTCAAACCTCACTTGTAGAATTTCTCTGCATATGATATTGTTGTTGAGCTCCAGTGAAAAGACTAAATTTGTCCTAATGAAGTTAAATGTAGTTTTGGTTTACTAGTAAATTTAGCCCTATGGACTATACTAATAAAATACAACACAATTTCTCGTAATTCAGTGACCATTCATCAACAAATAAGGCCTAAAACTATTTTGACATGATTGTTCCATGTTAACTTTGAGATGTTTTATTGAGGGATTTCAAAATCCAGTATCCATCATGTTCATTATATGTGGATTAGGTTGGAAAGTTTACCAGAATTAATTTAATGTATCCATATAGGCCTCATTAGAAGAAAAGGCAGTTGTGGTCCAACACAAAATGAATTTAGCTTCACTATCTATGTTTGTGGTCCAAATGTCTTTATGTCTGTCTCTAATAATCCCATTGCAAACTCATACTTTTATACATCATTGTTCTTCATTATTACTCTCACCTTCTTATTTTCATTGCTCTTATAATCATTTATATGATTACTATCAAAGTCCCTTTTAATTTCATTTGTTTTTTTTTGTTGTATAGTTTTTCCTAGCTTAATTATTAGCCTAGATTTCAGCAGGGAGTAAAGGGAATGAATTGAATGATCAACCGAATCATTATTAATGTAATTAACCTCATCAACCAAATCACTTCATAAGATTGCATGCAAAAATTAAGAAGTGACATATATCCTGTTTGGTAAAGTTTTTTGAAATTTAAAAAGGATTTGTTTTAATTAAAAAATAAATATAGGTTTAGAGTGTTAAGGTGTCTTAGGAAGATTTTTTAGGAAAAAATAAATACTTGGAATACATATATAGTAAAAGAAGATGCTAAATAAAATAGCTTTTTCCTATAAGATCTTTTTGAACTTTGACAAAATACAACTTGTTGTTCTAATATTGGCAAAAACTTCTTTTTAATTTGAAACACAAAAGAGATGCTATAGCACTTTTGGTTCCTCAAATATGAATAAATTCTAATTTTGATTCTTATTATGATGTATGATTCAAATTTATTTAATCAAAAATCTGTGTTTTTGGTCCCTTATGTTCTGTTTAGACTATTTTTTAGAAATAAATTACTATCTTCAAACATGGAGTGACAATATAAACTTAACATACACTCAATAATTAAATGGTGCAACGTACCATAAATCTCTAGGAAATTTTTGATTATTCACAAGAAAGTGAATCAAAAGTGCATATTTTAAGTAATTGAAATTTGATTGTTCTTGATCAAATATTACAAAGAACTTAAATTAGTATTTATTAATTAATCTCTAACTGACGAAGCAAAAATGTTATTAGCATAAATGAGCTATATACCTATTATTTTTTAAATTCTTTTTATATGATCATGGTGTTCGGGCCATCTTTCACATACCTCAACTTATTTCAAGGAATATCAGTCATCTCACCCCTCCCACCAACAACAAATATCAGGTACCTCTAGTGTTCTCTAGAAACAAAAACAAAAACATTAGGATGAGAATTTTGAAGAGATGAGGGATAAGTGGAAATCTTTGCATGGAGAAAGGAGGATAATATCCACAAAAATAGCACATGGGTAGTACTCTGGTGGGCATGCTAGCTAATTAGAAGAAGCTTAAATTAGTATAAATTATTTCACCGAAACGGATCTTATGTCTCCAAAAGTGACTACAACACAACAAAAGCCACTTCATTTGATTAATAAATCCTTTTACTCAAATACAAAATGGTTTTTTGTTCCTTATAATAATATATCTTTATTTACTATCATTCTAATCTTGACCCTTATAGTCAATAATCACATCTTTTCTAGAGCACCCAACTACATTTAGGATTATAAATTAGCATACCATTTCTCTCTTTCATCTGTTAATTAATTTCATGTTGTTAAATTTTATTATTGAACAAACATTTAATTATAAAAAATTACTTGAACAACAGCCACCATTTGTTGGCGCCCTACTTTTCTTTTCACACTAGCTACTATATAGTTTAATGTATTACTGTGATGAAGAACAGATCATATTTCTCATGATTTGATAGTTTAACTCATAGTTTATACTATAAAAACATTATAATATATTAACCCTTTTGTACTAGAGTTATTGATTCCTTTAAGAATGAGAATCAAGGCAACTAAGAATGTGACATGGTTATCAATGATGGTCTGTATAAGTAAACTTTGTTGGATAAAATTATTCAATGCCTATGCTAGTGAAAGATAACATAGTAGAATAATTGACTAATATATAAATGGGACTTAGACACCACTGTTCTAAAAAATATGACCATTCAGTATTATAGAAAGATGGGACTTTTTGGTAAAGCAACAGCCAGATCTTTAAAGCCAGGATTTGTGCGTTTGAAGTTTGTAAAGGTGATACAAATGACCTAAATGGTCTATCAACATTCAACAGTGAAGCAAGGGCTAGATGGTGGACACCCTCATTCTTTCTTCTAATTGGGTTATGGGGTAATGTTTTTTTTTTTTTTGGAGAAATTGTAATCATTATTCAAGAATAACAGAGCAAAAGGTCACCTCTTTTTTTTTTAAGTGGCCTGGCGGAGGTTGGTTTGAGACATCAATGAACTTTTGAAACGTGTGATGGATATATAAATAATACTAGTGTGTTTTCAAGATTATCTAATCTTTAATATCTAAAAATAGAACCTTTTGGGGTTGTTCATGTGGGGAATGGAATCAAAGATTCTTTTTTTAAGACCACCAAGCTCAAAATATAATTTTTACATTTTAGAATTGTATGTGTAGCAATGTCTGACACAATTTTTTCTAGTCATACTCCCTTTGTTATATATTACTTGATCATTATTGATCTTTCATACTACTTAAGAAAACTTTAATTAAAGGTGCATTTTATTCCCTCTTGGGAGAGTTGAAAGATCATGAGGTTATATTTACCTAATAAATCTATTAAGTTTTCATTCATTTCAATTGTGATCCTTCAATCTAGTTACTTTGTTGGAAACTCGATAACTTTTATATATATATTAAGAAATAGAATATCTGATTATAAATCTAGCTATTATAAGAGTGGTAACTTAAGATTATTGTAGGATTTTGCTAAAAAAAACTTTAAATTCTAAGTTCAATTCCATTTTAAATTTGTCTAATCTAATTCCAAAAGTTCCTCTCATAGATTCGTTTTATCAAGACATCACTACTACATTTGATCGTTCATTTTCTAATTAGCCTAGCAATTCCAAAAAGTACCATCAATCTGTTCTGTGTAAGTTATTCAATGCTTGTAATTTTTATGCTTTGTTTCTTGGAGACAACACTTTTAGGGTCAATCCATCAAATTATTAGTAATTCAATGTAAGTTTTATTTTGTTGGAAAAGGAATCTATATTGTTTATCAACATAACCAATTGGGCTATTTAATTTGGGCTGGATCTTAGCAGGCTGGAGTGCTTTTTTATCTCAACAGTAGCCCAGAAAGAGAAATTTCTGGCACAGCAAAACAGTGCAAAAGAAAGATATTATTGATATCCTTCATTTTCCATAAAATTATACGTTTTGTCCTTCAAATCATTTGGTCTTTGATTTTTACCCTTTAAATAGTTGGTCTTTAATTTTTATTCTTTAGTAGTCAAACTTATGCCTAAAGAAGCATAAGCTATTTAGAAACTGAAACTTATGCCTAAAGAAGTATAATTTCAGTAATATAACTCGTGAAATATTATGAAATAGGAATATAAACTTATGCCCTCCAAAATGACTGTTTGTTACCAAGGGGAAAAAATTAAGATAAGAAAAAAATAGGGGCAAAAATGGAAATAACCTCATTTTTTCATCTACACTTGGATGTGACAAAGCTTTAGTGGAATGTCTTTGTAAGCACATGCATTTGTTAAATCTTATGATTGGAATTGAGTGAATCAGGAAATAACCAGATAACCTTTGAATTGATTTGACATGAGAAATTAAAATAAATATTATCTAAATTTTGGGTTTTAATCTTAATAAAGAGTTTTATTTTTAATAGGTTATATATAGCACAAATTCAAATTAGCATTCTAATCAGATAGGAACGGTGAAACAATTCATATTAATATTTAGTTTTTAATGGACTCCAAAACTTTAGACATTAAAAATAAAAGAACTAGTACAAATTCATTGATGTATGTGATATTTTTTGGGAGGATATTGTAGAAATATTAATAATTGAACGAAATATATAAAATCAAATTATAAATAATATATAGTATCAAGTCACATGTATAACGAAACTGGTTTGTTTGATTGAAAATGGCCCCTCACCTATTCCAAGCATGGCAAAGTTGTATCATCAATTTTGTAGCATGTCTCTCTTGACTTTATTAGCAAGTTTTTTCTTACTTCTCCGCATCAAACATTGAGTCGCTTGGTAGCTGATCTGAAAGTGAGTTATGCATGTATTAAATTTTATATAAGTTATGTCATATTATTCAGGTACAAAACAATGTAGTATTATTATTTGATTTGCAATTTTAAAACAATCCACATAACTAATATTGTATAGGTTATGATGAATTTATGTAGTATTATTTTATGCATGATAGAAGACAGAATACCTAATACAAATATACAATACTTGAATAACTAAAAGTTGCATAAAATAATACATAAATTTTCTCATAATTAATTCATACATTACTAATATCCGCATAACTTTAATCAACTACCTAATGATCCCTGGTTTGAATTCCTCGTATACCTTCCAAATATATACGAATTTCAAAATATATTTCCTGAATTATGAGAAGACCATTGCCTTTCTCTTAGAAATAAAAGGGTAAAAACAGAAGGTTATCGTTGATTTATAAAATCTTTCGCTTAAGTTAGGACCATGTGTTATTATATGGTACTTGCACAATATAATTATAGGAAAAAAATATATAATTTAACCTCTTGGATGAAGAGTCTCCGGATAGTCAATTAATTGAGCTATTAGAATTATAAATTACAGAAATCACATACTTTTAAGGCAAAATTACAATCTATCACTTAAAAGTTTATAATTACAGAAATCCCTCAAACCGATACAATAATATAAACGCTGATACATTAATGTGATGCGCGAGATACATTAATTGTTAAGTAAAATACATTACATTTTATACATGATACATTAATCTGATGCGCGAGATACACTAATCTGATGCGCGAAAATGAGAGATTTATAAAACTTATAAGGGATAATAGTAATAAGTAAACTAAAAAGTGGGATTTGTGTAATTTTTCCTTATTTTAAATTAACATTTGCGTGTCAATTTCAAGTCACAAGTATGGAAAACAACAACTACGACCAACGTGCCCCCAACACTCTTATTTACACCTTAAAATACAATATTTGAGGTTCCAACCATATACAATACTTATTGTGATAGAATACATTTCTACGGCATATTATAAAGGAAACTTTTATGTTCATTCAGATTGTGTTATCTTTACAATTCGAAAATAAATCTGTCACAATTGCTTACTATATGATGAACACGGGAGTAACTAAATTTTTGTAAAGTAAACGATGTTTACCATCTGAACCACTAAAAAGTAAATAAATTGGACAAAAATTATCACAAGATTATATGGTAAATTAATAATAATAATAACCATTAGTTCATAAAATGAATTTTATACCGTCCAATAAATCCTTTTCTAATTGAGTTTGTATTTACTAAATTAAAATCAAATAAAGAATTAAAATATAGAATAAAGAATAGTCCTCATTATTAGTCATTAGAAAGACTGTCACAATAGTAGAATGAACATTCTACGATTTATTTTATTAGAAAATAAAATTGTTTGACTTTAATTAACACAAGTCATAATCATGCTCATTTATGATTTATCCAAAGAGACGTAATACTTTTTTCAACAACTTAATACTTTTCCTCTTTATTTTATTTTATTTTATTTATAAGAGAGTGAAACTTGTAAGGTATTTATTTAAAATATATATGGAAATAAACATGAGAAATTAATGGCTCAGTGTCACAGTTTTGCCATAAGGAAAGCACAGAAGTCGAAGTTGCAGAGCAGAGGGAAAAAGATCACTAGATTCCGTTGAACTCAGTAAAAAATATGAAACCAAGTTTAAACAAACAAATAAATTTTAAAAACCGTACCTATTTTTCTATTTTATATACTTTCTTTTTTATTTGTTACGTTTTCCGAATTTAACCAACATTAATAATTAAATGAAATTACTAATATTTTAAAATAAAATTTTTAAACTATATGAAAATATTATAAGTTGCAACTTTATATAATAAGAAAATACATTTCAAAATGTCAGTCAAAATTTATATTTTATTGACTCTTGAAAAGGAAATAATGATAAGTTAAACAGTCAAATTCATTTCATTTTACTATTAAAAAAGAAGAGACGGATACAAACATATTCTCTGTCCAATAATAGTTATTTACTGTTAACTTGACACAAGAATTAGGAAGTGGACTACTTACTATTAAATACTCCCTCCGTTCCATTTTATGTGAGGTAGTTTATCTCGACATGGAATTTAAGAAAGTAAGAAAGACTTTTAAAACATGTGGTCCAAAAAATTTGTGTTGCTGTAAATCATTTCATTAATGGTAAAATAGACATTTTATAGTTAAATTGTTACTTAATATAGAAATGTGTTATTTTTTTTGGACTGAATAAAAAGAAAAGTAAGTCACATAAATTTGGATACAAGAAGTACTATCGTTCACTTCAAATAGTAAATGATAGGGATAATTTTACCAAATTATTCTTATTAAATATAAATCATCTAAATAATGAAATGAATGAATAAAATAGACATAACATGAATGAATAAATTTTATAAATATTATTAGACATCTTAAAACAGTACCGTGGACAAGAATAAAAAAGAAAGAACTGAGTAACAGAAAAAAGAAAATCAATTTACCAACAAGACACCCCCCCATACCCCCAAATAAAGTCCCTCTCTGAATCTATATATAAGTATAGTTTAGTGAAGTGAACGATGTCTCACTCTCACTTGCACACACTTTTACGTTTATTTTTCTCTCATTCCTTTGACTACTGGTCTTATTACTTCCCCCACCTTTCTCTCTTCTCTTTCTCCATTTTCTCTTAAGCTCAATCAAAAAAATACACTGTTTTCTTCAACAGATCTCTCTGATCCCATCATTCAATGATGTTTCTTGTTTCTTTCAAGAAATGAACTTTCTTGACCCCAATTAATATTCTTGAACTGGGTTGTCAACAAAATTTGTTTTTTCTTTTTGTTTCTTGGGGGTTCTTGAAGTTCAATGGCGGAGACTACTGAAGGGAAATCAATGCCAGAGGCAGAGAAAAAGAAAGAACAAAGTCTTCCTTTTTATCAGCTTTTCTCTTTTGCTGATAAGTATGATTATCTTCTTATGACTTGTGGAAGTATTGGAGCTATTTTACATGGCTCTTCTATGCCTGTTTTCTTTCTACTTTTTGGTGAAATGGTAAATGGTTTCGGAAAAAATCAAATGGATTTACACAAAATGACCCATGAAGTATCAAAGGTTAATTTTCTTTCTTTTGAATATATTTATAAATTTCTTTTACACGGATCTGATTTTTTTTCTTGATTACAAAATTTGCAGTATGCTCTGTATTTCGTGTACCTTGGGTTGATAGTTTGTGCATCATCCTATGCAGGTGAGCTCAGTGATCTACTTGCTTTTCTTTTTTAAAAACTTTTATGGGTATCTTGAAACAAACCTTGCCTCGAGTAGAGACATTTTGTTTCGATGCAAATAGTATCGATATTAAAAAAATGTTTGTATTTATGCTAGTTAGCCAGTTCACACTGGATCAAGATTAGGTCTCATGGTTGCACGTGGTCCGTGGACCGTCTTCCTGTCTTTTAGCTCTATTTTATACACTTAATAATTGTTATACAATATTATCCCAATCACACGTCCCTATCATGGATCTGTAATATAAAATTTTGTTTTACAGAGATTGGTTGTTGGATGTATACTGGAGAAAGGCAAGTAAGTACACTAAGGAAGAAATATTTAGAGGCAGTGTTGAAACAGGACGTTGGGTTTTTTGATACAGATGCAAGAACAGGGGATATTGTTTTCAGTGTTTCAACGGATACTCTACTGGTCCAAGACGCCATAAGTGAGAAGGTCCGCCCTCTCTTCATTAATTATTTCGAATTTATTGCCAACACTGTTGCAATCCATTTAAGTCAAAATATTCACAAGGCCAACGGTGAAATCTAGTAGCATTCATAACTGTAAGGATAAACAAGGAAATACGTTACACATACTTTTGAATAATGATGTGTGTTCAGTCTTCATTCAGAGCGGGTCCCATACAGTGGCGGAATGAAGATATATAGTGTAATTTTTCGACTAATAATACTCTCTAGTTACGCCCCCCTGGTCCCAGAATGGCACATGTTAGCAAAAGATTGCTTGCTATCACACGCCATTTCTTGGCTTGTTTTGTTTGGAATGCTTGTCTTGTTTTCATCTTTTTCCTTATTTTCCGGTGATAAAGCCAAACTAGTTAAACTGTATCCTTTTATTTTTTTAAATCTACTTTAATTGATGAAACGACTTTTTGACGTAAAAACTTCAGGTGGGCAATTTCATTCACTACCTTTCGACGTTCTTGGCGGGTTTGGTGGTTGGTTTCGTGTCAGCGTGGCGGTTAGCTCTCCTAAGTGTGGCGGTTATTCCTGGAATTGCTTTTGCTGGGGGTCTTTATGCTTATACTCTCACCGGTCTCACCTCAAAAAGCAGAGAATCCTATGCCAATGCTGGAATTATTGCTGAGCAGGTAATTCACGATCATCCTGTCTGTCAGCTAATTTCCTTTTGGTTACTTATGAAGTACTTTAAAACAATATGAATTAGTCCGGATGAAATGATCCTTCTACATGTGCAGCCATGATAAAATTTCACTGTTCCTTTATCGGTTTTTGAGTACTTTAGCCTCTAATTATCCCTTTTTAGCATGCTGTTCCAGTTATCAAAGTTAAATCTTCCTAAATGTGACTTTATGAAAGTTATCTTTCTGATATGATCTAATTATGAAAGTTATCTTTATACTTTGACTAATCAAAATGTTTTTGTAAAATTACAAGTCTGATATTTGTGTTTTTTTTTCCTGGATTCTTTGCATAAAGAAGCTAACAATTGATTTGAACTGGTTTATCAAAATTTTAAAAATGATGTCGAAGTTGTTTTAGGAATAATATACAAGATTTACTGAGTATTGTCGCATGTTACACAAAACAGGAATTCCTTATCTATATCACTATCTTGAAAGTTTTTGATGTATAAAATTTTCAGAAGTGAGAGCTTTTTTATTGGGCCTTTGCTTTGATTATTTGTTCTATAAGTTGCACAAAATGTAATGGCCGTTCTCTTCAGATTTCCAGTTCTTCTGGTTTATGATGTTTACATTGTCAATGCAGGCAATTGCACAAGTCAGAACAGTTTACTCATATGTGGGCGAGACTAAAGCCCTTAATTCATATTCCGATGCAATTCAGAACACATTGAAGCTCGGATACAAGGCTGGCATGGCTAAAGGATTGGGTTTGGGATGTACCTACGGAATAGCATGCATGTCATGGGCCCTTGTTTTTTGGTATGCTGGGGTTTTCATTAGGAATGGACAGAGTGATGGTGGAAAGGCATTTACTGCTATTTTCTCAGCCATTGTTGGTGGCATGTAAGACCTTGGAAGTACATTATTTATGATCACTTCCTTTATCTTGTTAAGTCTGTGCATGTAACCTGTTATTGGTTGTTGAAACCTTGGTTTTGCAGGAGTTTAGGTCAGTCATTTTCCAATCTTGGGGCATTCAGCAAAGGAAAAGCAGCTGGATACAAGTTAATGGAAATTATTAGGCAGAAACCGACCATTGTGCAAGATACTCTAGATGGGAAATGCCTGTCTGAGGTCAGCGGGAACATTGAATTCAAAAATGTGACCTTCAGCTATCCGTCAAGACCTGATGTGATTATCTTCAGAGATTTCAACATTTTCTTCCCTGCTGGAAAAACAGTTGCCGTGGTTGGTGGCAGTGGCTCAGGAAAAAGCACAGTCGTCTCATTGATAGAAAGATTTTATGATCCTAATGATGGTAATTTAACACTTCCGCGACTTATGTTTGAGTTTTATAATGTTAATTACCAATTATCCCATTTAAAAATATGGTTGATCATGCAGGTCAAGTTTTGCTTGACAATGTGGACATAAAGACGTTACAACTTAGATGGTTGCGTGATCAGATTGGCCTTGTAAATCAAGAGCCTGCGTTATTTGCTACTACCATACTCGAGAACATTCTGTACGGAAAGCCTGATGCAACCATGGCTGAAGTTGAGGCGGCTACCTGCGCTTCCAATGCACATAGCTTTATTACCTTGCTTCCTAACGGATACAACACCCAGGTTATAGTTTGTTTAAGCCTTATCATTCAATTTCCTAGAGCATTGAACTTGATTGGGTCGACTAAGATGATTTGCACTTCCTGAGAAGTTAATACTGATTCTATATCCAGGTGGGAGAGCGTGGTGTACAACTCTCTGGTGGACAGAAACAGAGAATTGCAATTGCAAGAGCTATGTTAAAGAACCCGAAGATCCTCCTGCTTGATGAGGCCACCAGTGCTCTTGATGCTGGTTCCGAAAGCATTGTCCAGGAAGCTCTAGACCGTCTCATGGTTGGCCGTACTACTGTGGTTGTAGCTCACCGTCTCTCCACAATTAGAAATGTCGATTCAATTGCAGTTATACAGCAAGGGCAGGTGGTTGAGACTGGAACACATGAAGAACTGATTTCCAAAGCTGGGGCTTATGCTTCTTTAATCAGATTCCAGGAAATGGTTGGGAACAGAGACTTTTCAAATCCATCTACTCGCCGTACTCGTTCAACTCGGTTAAGTCATTCATTATCAACAAAGTCTCTAAGCCTTCGCTCTGGAAGTTTAAGGAATTTGAGCTATTCATACAGTACCGGTGCAGATGGGCGTATAGAAATGATCTCTAATGCTGAAACAGATAGGAAAAATCCTGCTCCACAGAATTATTTCTGCCGGCTTCTCAAACTGAATGCGCCTGAGTGGCCTTATTCAATCATGGGGGCCGTAGGGTCTGTCCTCTCCGGTTTCATTGGTCCAACTTTTGCTATTGTGATGAGCAACATGATTGAGGTATTCTACTATACAAATCCCGCAACCATGGAAAGAAAGACGAAGGAATATGTCTTCATCTACATTGGAGCGGGTCTTTATGCCGTTGTAGCATATTTAATACAGCATTACTTCTTCAGTATTATGGGAGAAAACCTCACTACCAGGGTTCGGAGGATGATGTTGTCAGGTATTTTCCCGTGCCAAATCATTTAGTATTACTAAGATCTTGTAATTAGTTCTTATGTTGAGCTAATTGTTTGTTTTAACTTGTTCAGCAATTTTAAGGAATGAAGTCGGTTGGTTCGACGAGGAGGAGAACAATTCAAGTCTACTAGCAGCTCGTTTAGCTACAGATGCTGCAGATGTTAAATCTGCTATAGCGGAGAGGATCTCCGTTATACTGCAGAATATGACATCTCTTCTCACTTCATTCATAGTTGCATTTATAGTCGAATGGCGGGTCTCACTGCTCATCCTCGCCACATTTCCGCTTCTCGTCTTGGCCAATTTCGCTCAGGTAATTTTTTTTTTTTGCAGAACCCATGCATTCCACTCAATTAGAAGTGAAGTAGTACTCCACTAAAACAAGCATGTCAGGTTTCATTCTTTATTTAACATTTTAAATATAAAGAAAACACGAAAACGGGAAGAAGGAACATAAAATAATTAAACATTGAGCTGTGAGCTTTTGAAATTGAATTGATGATAAATTGTTTAAAATACTCTATTAAAAAATTTGAAATGGTTTGCTTGGAATCTGGTGCCTTTAAAAGCATAGGACAAGAGAGTAAGTAGAAAGTGGTACCATACTGGTGCCTTGCATGTGTTTCCTCCAATTCAGCTGCTTTAGTTCTTCGATACTCACATCTGACCAACTTTTTAAAAAAAAATATTCATATTCAAGCATACCTATTTTACTAGCCATGACAGTAAAAACTGTAAAGATTCTATTACTTCCCATCACCCATCAGTACTAATGTTACTGAGCAGCAGCCCTTTCCCTTTTTCTTTCTTATTACTCCCTCCCCTCCGTTTCAAAATAAATAATGTCAAATTTTTTAATCCTAACTTTTCACATGTCATGCTTAAGACTACTAGAATAAACTACATTTTGATATATTCTACTTATCTTTAAATTTTGTGTCAAGTTAAAACTAACAAACAAATTGAAACAAAAGAAGTAGTATTTCCTAAGGTTGTCCACTTCTCAAATTACTATTCCGCTTTTTTCCCTTTTTTAATGGTGATGTGCGGGACTATTCCACTAGATACCTACTATCTTCCACCTATATAAGTTCTGGATAACTTTAACCATTGCTTTTTTATCACACTTCTTTTGAGCTAATGGTTTACCGGAAAAACCTCTTTACCCATAAAGGTAGGGGGTAATATCTATGTATATTCTACCTTCTCCAGACTCCATTTGTGGGGTGTAAGATAAAAACACATCCAAAGACAGTGAAAAGGACAAGAGGAAATGGGGTTGAATAGGAGGTGCAGAGGGTTAGATTGTTTTTTTGACTTTGTTAGTCTCTTTTTTAGCTCCTAGATATTCATGCCAGAGTCTCAGAAGTAGCAGAGATTCTTTACCCGTGATCATCTTGTGTATATGACAAACTGGACTTAACTTTTTTCTGTTCAATTTTTTTTTTTATCTTTTTACTGTATTATGTGAGTAAGTTATTGATGGGAGAATTGTCAGAAATGCCAGTCATGTGCCTAGCAGAGTGCTTGAATATCACAGATCTAATACAGCTCAATAACTTAAATAGTGAGCAACATGTAGAAGAGATCAACAATTATTTTTGTCCTTATACATGGTGCTTATTCCTTTTTGGTTTTTAATTATTCCCTAATTAGAGAAAATAGTGATTTACCTCTGGGAGCGGAGGTAGCATATAATATGTCGGTTCAGCATAATCCAGTAACTTTGGTCTAAATTCTGTATTTATATTTAAAAAATCACTATATATATATATACAAAAGTTAAATTTTTAACCAAATTACTAGCACTTGAGACCGTATCGTAAAATCTAGAACTCATAAATTTAATTTGCATGCATGATACAGCAACTCTCACTGAAAGGATTTGCTGGAGACACGGCCAAGGCGCATGCGAAGACTAGCATGATTGCTGGAGAAGGAGTAAGCAATATTAGAACTGTAGCAGCCTTCAATGCCCAAGAGAAGATTATCTCTTTGTTCTCCCAAGAGCTTCGAGTTCCACAAATGCAGAGTCTTCGACGAAGCCAAATGTCAGGACTCTTATTTGGTATATCACAGCTTGCTCTTTATGGTTCTGAAGCTTTGATTCTTTGGTATGGTGCACACCTTGTTAACAACGGGGTCTCGACTTTCTCTAAGGTGATTAAGGTCTTTGTAGTCCTTGTGATCACAGCTAATTCAGTCGCTGAAACCGTCAGCCTAGCACCCGAGATTATTAGGGGTGGTGAAGCTGTTGGTTCAGTATTTTCTATTCTTGATCGCTCTACCAGGGTCGATCCTGATGACCCTGAAGCCGATCCAGTTGAATCAATTAGAGGGGATATTGAACTCCGTCATGTTGATTTTGCATACCCTTCACGACCGGATGTCTCTGTGTTCAAGGACCTCAATCTAAGGATTCGCGCTGGCCAAAGCCAAGCTCTTGTTGGGGCAAGTGGGTCGGGAAAGAGCTCCGTTATAGCCTTAATCGAAAGGTTCTATGACCCAACCGGTGGAAAAGTTATGATCGATGGGAAAGACATAAGGAGATTAAACTTGAAGTCTCTAAGGCTTAAAATTGGTTTGGTGCAACAAGAGCCAGCTCTGTTTGCAGCTAGCATTTTTGAAAATATTGCCTATGGTAAAGAGGGTGCAACAGAAGCCGAAGTCATTGAAGCAGCTCGCGCAGCAAATGTACACACTTTCGTAAGTGGTTTGCCTGAAGGTTACAAAACCCCTGTTGGTGAGAGAGGTGTTCAACTCTCTGGAGGACAAAAACAAAGGATTGCAATAGCAAGGGCCGTTCTTAAAGATCCATCGATTCTACTACTTGATGAGGCTACAAGTGCACTGGATGCTGAATCCGAATGTGTGTTACAAGAAGCACTCGAGAGGTTGATGAGAGGTCGAACCACCGTTTTGGTGGCTCACCGATTATCAACAATTCGAAATGTGGATACTATTGGAGTTGTGCAAGACGGACGAATCGTTGAACAAGGAAGCCATTCTGAGTTAATCAGCAGGCCAGAAGGTGCATATTCTAGACTACTGCAACTACAACACCACCGCATATGATGAAAATTACAAGAATCTTTTTTTACTTTTTAACTTTTAATTTTTATGGAAGTAAGCAACATGGCCTAGTGTTTTTGGCCTTTGGGATGGTTGGGGGGGAGTAACAATGTTTGGGTCCTAGTAACTGTTGCTTTCATATGCTTTATTGATTATGATGCTGATAGTTGTAGATATGGGATTGATTGTCACGATCAAATATTATATCATTGGGAAAGTTTACAACTCTATTCCCTATGGAGAAGAAGAAGTATATGTTAAAATATTACTCCTATCATCCATGGAGCATTCAACTTTTCTGTATATGCTTTGAATTATTTCATTATACAGCTTGGTTTCCCTTTCTTTCATCTTTTGTAAGTTTTTCAAACTCTGGAAAAAGCAAAAGACACACACCTTTTCCAGCTCACCTAAAATATTGCTTTCCAGTACTTTTTCTCCAGCATGTGTTTGCTCTGGTGTTATATTTGCACCTTTTGTTATAATAAGATCAAGAAAAACAATTGGGGCCTCTAGATACACACTGGATAATCATAATAATTCACAATAAACCTTGAAGCTCAATCGTGTTTAGGAACATTGTTCTTAAGGATATTTCACCCGGAATAGGAACAACAGAATTTGATAAGTAAAACCCACACTTGGACCTTTTTGGAGTAAAACCAGGAAAATATTGAGGACAAATCTACCACATTTGCTTTTCAAGCCATTTCTAGTGTGTGAACCTAACCCCTTCTCTTTACTCACCAATTGAATGGGTGAAAAAAAATACTTTCTGCATTTCAAGTTTTTCTAGTTTTGATTTGACCATAATTTTAAAAAGTCAAAAAGAAACTTTTGAATCTTGTGGTGTTAAACAGAATATCTTAAAATATTGATCTCAAAATGTTTTGAGATACTTACTAGTAATAACTAACATTCTTTTTAGGTATGAAGTTGAGACATATTCATTTGGAGTTGATGGACTGAATTATTGTTTAAAAAGCACGAGTACATCAATCAAATATTAATGAAATTGTATAGAAGAAGTCTGTTTCTCACATTGTGACCCTACCATGTTTAGATCAACAGTGTCTGCAATAAGGACTCTGCCTACAGAGTGGCTAAAGTTTGAAAAGAAAAGAAAAGAAAAAAAGATCAGTGGGATACGGTCGGCATGAAAGTGATAATTGCATAACTTTGCAAGGACAACCCATATGCGTTAACTTAAAAAGGCTTTTCAATCAGTGAATGGCTTCAATTTCTGATTACTCTGCAAAATGTTACTATACATACTAGATATTTCAAAAGAAGAAAGCATACGACTTATGGGGTTTGATGGATGGCAGAGCAGTAATGAGAGTAGAGGTTTAAATTATTTGGACCCATCCAACATGGTCCATGGATTATTAAATACATCGACTGAAGTAATTTGCACACTTCACCTTCTTTTCTAACATCATTTTCCGCATAATTCCTAACTTAATAATGTCTATTCACCTCCATCATTTACAAACTTTAACTTGTAATCTCCAAAATTACATTAGAGTAGTAGAGTATACCAATCTGGGGAGAACAATATAACCAAAACAATCAAGATAAAAGAAGTAAGGAAAAAACAAGAAACAGTTGCAGAATTATATGATTGAAGTACAAAAAATAACATAGGAGTATCCAGGATTTTGAGAAGATGGGTCCACTATAACGAAAATACGGATCTAAGATATAAATTTAATCATTTAGGTTCTTATCACTGAAAACCATTAAAAATTAAAAATTATAGGTCCGAAATTATTTTTATCTATCCAAACTACTTAGAAAGGCGTTACCCAATTTTAGAAAGGAATACAAAAGATTCAAATTTATAGCCTCACTTAAAAAGGTACACCTAATCATTATTGCACGACATTATATGCTGATACTTCAAGTGTGTATTTACACATCTATGTTTAAATATTTTTAAAAAAAATATAACACTACTATATATGGTTTGAGGAGGGGAGCATGGGTTCACAATCACCAATTACAAATATTATGATATTTTTTTTCTTCTTATTTCCTTTAGTTTTTTGTTTTAGAAGAAGAAGCAACCAATTTTGAGAAGTCCAAGTGAAGAAAGTATTTTGTGTTCCTTACTTCCTTTAGTTAATTTAAGAGTTCCTCTGTTTTATTTTTTCTTTTTGTTGAATTAGTTGATGGACCAGCCCGATGTATCTAGTCCCGTGACCATGAGGCCAGAAGCTGACTTGGGCTCGGCTGAAAAATCGTTAAGTTGGACAAATTCATTTTGACGGCTCTAGTTAAAAAAAAAACATGTACGAGATAGTAAAATTTGAGAGGTTTCTCTAAGAAGAGTGGTGAATCGATGGATGGTAGTATGAAGCATAAATAATGAAGTGAGAGTGGGGTACAAATTTTGAAAGACTCTACACTATTACTATTATGGGTCTTGGTAGAATATGGAGATCGGAGATAGAGTTAAATAGCCTCTGCAATATTTGACTGTTGGTCTATAAGAAAGGTTGCATCACTTTCGTTCAGAATCAGAAAAAAAAGGGCCCAATGGCTTCTCCACTCCTTTTCGACGTCCGTATTCTTTTGTTCTCTTCTTCTGCTTAACACCTACCTAACATACACACTAGAGACTACTACATAGCTTCATTAATTCATCATTTTCAACAAAATATATTTACCTCTACATAAATTTTAGTAATTACTTAACTATGTATAGGTAAGTGAATAAATTTTGTTAAATCAGTTGTTTTTTTGTAAATAAATTATACAATTAGTAAAATAATTTAGTAGCCAAGTCAATACAACATTTAGAATATTAATAAAAAGAGAAGCGCAAATAATATCTAATGAAATGGACAATCTAGGATTTATTATAGTCGTACATTTTTCCCAACATGGTAGCTAACCTGTAGTTTTCTTCATGTACTAGGTTGTTTACTTAATGTTAATTATGGATGAGCTTAGATATTAGATAAAATTTCAGAAATTTAAAAGGATTTTGGGCAGGGATGGACCCACCCTTAACCAAGGCCCCTCCCATGAAAATTATATTGTATATAGAGGTTAAATTTTTGGATAATAACTATATATACAAGCATTGACACCTCTTGACAAAAATTGGAGATTTAGTCTAGTAGTTAAGGCGTTGCAAATTTTTTGAGATTGTGTGTTCTAGTCCTACTACAATATATTACAAGTTTTTGCATGGATTACTTCTATTTTGGGTAGTTTTTAATTTCTCATTCAAATTTGTGATCTTTAATTTTTGTTGTTCGTCAATTTAACAGAAATGCTGAAAATGCTCTCGACAATGAAAATAATAAATCACAAGACACAAATTCAATTAAACAAGTTATGCTATAAGCAGAGGCAAACCCATGTGTATGTATGAGGGTGCACATATTAACTTTGGAAAAAATAATGTATATACGTGTATATATAACTTGAGATATGAGATATATTTCAATAGGCAGGACAAAGAACATTGAAACTGATTAGTGCACTAGTTTAAATCTTGCGTCCCTCTTCATTTTCAAAAGAATATATTTGGGCTGGACTGGGTTTTGGTTAGGAGATCATGCCTATGGGTCCTTACATTTATAGCCCAAAAATATTAAGTTCCAATTCATCATTTTTTCATCAGCAATTTTGACGAAAAAATGGCACAGCATGACATGTTATAGTTAAAATTGGCAATAAATAGTCACTTATAATTTTTTAGCAAAACAAAGATTTTTTAAAATCTATTTGTCATTTATTAGCCATGTTCTCTTTTACTCGTTATTTTTTTCTTTGAAAACTTCTTTTTTTCTAAGCCTTTTTAAGAAACGTTTTTTCTTTCATTCCTTTATTTATTGAAAAAGTAAAATTATTTTTTATCCTTTCTTCATCTCTCTTCTTATTTTAAACAGTTCTTTGGTAATAACAACTCTTCCAACTTTTTTTTAAAAAAACTTTTTTGTTTATCTCTTTAAAAAAAAAATTGCCTAATTTTTCTCCTCTGCATCTACATTCAACCTGTGTATGATGATATGCTAAATCATTTTTTTCATTGTTCTTGACTATATTTAATCTATCATATATATTTTGAAAATAAAAAGTTCATTATTTTATTGTTCCTATTTTCTCTCTTCTTATTATTTGTCAACTATTTTAAAGCAAAATTCTCTCTTTTTTGTCTCTTTTTTTTCTATCTAAAATTCTTTCTTACGATAGTTTCCCTTTACTTCACTCCTAAAAATTTCTATTCTATTTCTTAATTTCCTCTTTCTCCACGTATTTCAAACTTCAAATAAAAAAGTGGAAGTACCACGAAGAAGAAAGTGGAAGAAAATGTATACCCTATTTCAATGTATTATTGAGACATATATAAGATGTGTATACATATTAACTTTTAATTTGATAGACTATATATATCAAAAGTGTATACATTTCAGAATATAGTTTAATGGTGTATACATACATGAGTGTATACATATCTGAACTATATAAATTACAATTTAGTGGCGTATACATACCAGAAGTGTATACATTTTTGAACTGTACAAATACAAAGTAATGATGTATATATCTATTAGAACTACACAAATATAACTTAAAGATGTATACATATCAGAATTATACAAATATAATTTAATGATGTATACATGTCAGAATTGTACAAATATAATGTAATGATGTATACATATCAGAATTGTACAAATTTCAAATTAACAGTGTGTACATATGAATATGTTTCATATTATTATCTACTTTTTTTTCTTTTACATTTCAATGAGATTAACAAAGTGATGTCAATTTTGTGTTGTATTGTAAGAGAAAGAAATATGAACAAAACAATTTTTTTATGGAAAAAATATATGACTATTCAATACACGTTAATAAAGGGATAAAAATATTTTCATTCTATAAAATAACCGCATTCTTTTCAATTGATTAATTAATTAATGTTGTTTGACAAAAATATTTCTTTACTTAAAAAGAGACGCATCTTTTTATTAGTGGCTAAGTAGTACCAATTAATTGAGGCCTTTTGGTTGCTAATTATTTTTTGACTACTTAGTGCCAATACTATATGCGGATTGTACCTTTGTGTCAATTCCTCTTTGTTGACTTACATAAAGTTATGGGCCAATGGCCCACCTTCTTTACTGGGCTTTGTAAGAGTTACTACTGGATCAGGTTAATTAGTGCTTGTTATTGGGCTTTACCGAGTTACTTCATGAATCGGGCTTCTAAGAGTTATGTAGTACGTCTAGCAATTTGAAACAATACAAAAATGAATTATTTTATTTTTTTATGTAAAATAGCAAACATTTAGATTATAATAAATACTATAGGAAAAATCACCCCATATACACATTTAAGAGTAAATACTACGGATTTTAAACCTACTTTTAAAAATTTCTTGCTTATAACAGATTATTTACGGGCTATGACATATCAGTTAAATTTAATTTAATTTTAAATTAAATTATATTTATTTAATAAATTATTAATCTATGTATAGTTTTTTATTATTAATTAATAATAGATCATTAATTTTATTTTACTTCCTTTTTTAAAAAACTAAAATTTTCAGTTACCTAATTTTAGGGATTTCCTTTCCTTGTTTATCGTTACCATCCCCAATCATTGATCACACCACCATCCCACACGTTTCTTCACTCCCACACGACTCAACCCACAACCCACTATCAAACTTTCTCCATTCTTTTCTCATCTAGTCCAACATCAAAATTGATTACCCAGTCTGCTGGGGCAAGTCTAATGTTAAATGACATTATATGTTGGAAGGAATTTACTTTCAAATTCATGATGGATTTCTAATTTCTCATGTTCTCTTACAGATTAAAGAAGATGTTGAACTAGTATCTCAACAAGCCTATTCCAGTGAAAAGGCTCATCTTTCATCAAATCCTCGGACTACAACAGACTGGGATCCCTTGAGCAATCCTCAGAGGAAGGGGAAAAAACTTGTTGAAACTCCTTCAAAGTCTGATTCCGACTCAAATTCGAATTTTGTTGGTAACAGCATGTCAATAGCATTATGTATTATCTGCGAAAGAAGGCTAATTACTCTTCAAGTCCATTATCATACAACACTACTGATTGTTGGTTTATGTCGTGGGTCAATAACATTGAGAAACAGTGGAGAGAGTCAAATTGCGGCATGAGATCCATCTCCCCCAACCACAATGTTGGACAATGCATTAGAGGCTTCAAATTGCTTGCCAACATTCCATGGGACACTGTTGACGATGTAATTATTCCTGTCAATATTAGTGACAAATTTCACTGGTTAAGAATTACATATTATTTTTTAAAACTTTTGGATAATTTTTTTCTGTTTAACTTTTGGATAATTCTTTTTTGTTTAAGTATTTGATGATATATACTACAATATGTTATCAAAATAGTTGATTGCACCTTTTGATTCTCTTTTGAATGTTCTAAAAATTGTAACACTGTGTTGTTAATTGTACACATGGTGACTGACATGCACTAACCTATTATGTTTGGATATTATAAGTTCAGGACAAAAACATTATACAGACTTCATACAGTTCTGATACACTATTTTTTAAAGTAGCACTGTGTTTTTAATTTGTATAACGAATGGGTGAAACGTGTATGAAATACATTTTATATGCATATGTCTATGACTTCAATATTAAATGTTGGATATTTGTATTTAGTCATGGTATAATTTTTATAGTTGTATTTTGTCTTATTTTCGTTTGAATTAAATATGATTTATATATGTCCGACAACAACTTAAATTAGTCACTAATATATACAATATCTTTAATATGGAACAAATTTTATCATTAACGATATGCAAGCTGTGTCATTAATGAATGAATAGTGTATAAATAATAAATACTACATCTAACAATAAATTTGTATCAATATGCATTCTATATGATTACTGAATGAACAGTGTATGAGTGTGTTTCTATATGATTACTCATTAGTTGACACGTGTATGAAATCTATTACTATGACTTTAATATTAAATGTTTGGACATTGTATTTAATCATGATATGAATTTTATATACAAATGTTATGAATTGTATTTAATCGTGGTATGATTTTTATATACAAATGTTATGAATTGTGTTTTCACATTTGTCTTAATTTATACACGATTCATTCAT
>NW_006238930.1:2173881-2200911 GCF_000226075.1 Solanum tuberosum
CATAAATAGATTAATCATTTATTAAATAAATGGAAATTGATTTTTAAAATCAGATTTTTGAATTAATTTTAACAAATTAGAGTGAATTAAGGAAACTGAATATTCTTAATTAGTTTGAGATTCCTTAATTCATGCTAATTAATAATTATCTTAAATTAATTCAAATTTAATTGACACCCCTATTTCCATTTTTTTTTTCATTTTTTCCTTATTAATTACATATTATTAATTAATAATAAAAAATCATAAATAGATTAATCATTTATTAAATAAATGGAAATTGATTTTTAAAATCAGATTTTTGAATTAATTTTAACAAATTAGAGTGAATTAAGGAAACTGAATATTCTTAATTAGTTTGGATCCCTTATTTCATGCTAATCATTAATTATCTACAATAAATTCAAATTAAATTACACCCCACAATTTCAGTATTTTACTTTATTATTTCTAATTCCGTTTTTATTTTTAAATTTTCGTTTATCTTTTTATTTATTTTTTAAGTTTTTTTCCTAATTAATTAAAAACAATTTCTTCTTTTTTTAACTTTGTTATAACCTGAAATTTTTAATTGTTATAGCTTGAAAGTCTAAATCTATTGTTATAGCTTGAAAATAGTACTATAATATATGTCATATATGAAATTTACACAATACTATAGCTATGGTTTAAGAAAATTGTAATTCGCGGCTACAATTTTCTCAATTTTTGTTATTTGCCTGATTTTTATAAATCCAGAATTTGTATAATTCAGTTCCTGATTTTATAAATCCAGAATTTTGTATATGTTTATCCTAGCTAATTGTATACAATTTATGAAAAATTCATAATAAATTATTATCATCCAGTTTGTATATTGGCAAGCGTATATACAAACGGTGTCCTGAAAAAATATATATATAAATATAAAATTTGTATATACTTACCCTATTTGTATATTCGCAAGCGAAATATACAAACGGGCAGAAATATACAAACCGCAATCTCTATAACAAACAAAATTATAGCTATGAAGAGGAATTATCGAAACTATAGCTATAGAGCCTCCTTATGTCTAAAAAAAATAGAAATTAATTTAAGGAAAAATATCTAGTTAGATATACAATCATATATTATCAATTAATTCAATATTTTCTTTGAAATAATTACTTATTACTCATATCTCACTATTTACTTTTTTCTTAGTTTTGTTTTAAAAAAAAAGAATTTCTATTTCCTTTTGTAATAACTCTTCAATTCTAACTTTTCACATAACAAATTTAAAACCTCAAGATTAAATGACATTTTAATACATTCTATTTATTTTTAGTTTCAAACCATAATATTCAAAAGTTTCTTTTACTTTTTAATATTCCATATCAAATCGGTGATAAGACAAGCTCGAGCCAAGTTATTAATTAAAGAAATGGTTTTGTTTTCGGTGTATTTATTTTGTTTCCATTTTTATTATGACTATATTTACTAACGTGCAGTTAAAACCGAGCATGTTATGATATTTGTATTTATTTATTTTAGTTAGGAACTAAAAAAAAAAAGGAGTAAAATTCATGGAATTTGGAGAGGGGACAAAAGAAGATGCTTTTGAAATAGAAGTAGAACCAAAATAAGTAACAAGTCATGTGGAATCTTCGAAAGAATAAAAGCGTGTTATTATTTACTTCAAGAAAGCACTGTTCCTTTTTTTCTTTTTCTAACTTATTCGGAAAATTCATTGTTAGTAGTAGTATGTTTTTATTTAACGGCTAACGTTAACCCCTTTTTGAGATTGTCATCTTCAATTGGTTTAATTTTTTTTTAAAAAGAGTTTCATAAGTAATAGGCTTAAGTCATGCACCTTTAAAGTTGTCTTCATAATTTACTTAGACATCTCAACTAGGACTCTTACCTATTAGACACTTTAATATTAACAAATATTTATCTATTGAACATAAAATGACAACTAGCTTTTAAAATATTGTACGTGTAATTCACACACATTTTTTTGAAAAAATCACGAATAAAATTATTACACGTGGCACATGGGTTCAAATTTTTAATTTTGAAAAATGAAAAATCTTTTCAGCCTTTAATAATCTAGAAAAATAAAAAAAGAAAATTTCTCCTCCCTTTCTTCTTCATCTTCATCCTTGTCACTCCACCATGGATTCCTCAACGATAACAAAAAAGAAAATATATCCCACCCCAGCCTTGATACACCCACCTAATCTTTTGCTTTTTTTTTCTTCCCCTGTCACCCATTGTATTCTATTCTTATGTGATTATTGAGATTTTTGTGAAAATCATCGATGTCGATAAATTATTACAAAATCGACGATGAAGAGAAATCAAAAGAATATCAATTTTTTATCATTTTTAATAAGTTTAATGAACGGTGATGGTTGCTTGATCGAAGTTAATGAAAATAGAGATGCATGAATGTCGGCTAACTTTTTAACTCTAATGGTCCGTTTTTTTTTTCTTCTTCTTGCAAATTCAACTAGTTTGTTTATAACAAAAAAAGAAAACAGGGAATTTGAAGTCTTTAAAATGGTGGGTTGAAGAAGAAGAGGACTTGTACATGGGTGTGGGGTTATTTTCTTTTATAAATAAAGAGATAAATGTTTAATTAAATGAATTTTTAGTTATTAATTAATACATGCCAAGTGTCAAGAAAATAAGCACTAATTTATTTTAAAATTTTTTTAAAAAAGTCCATTCACGCTCTTAGCAGCAGTGAGATACACTTATTTCGCCACATTAGCGTTTTGTGTTTAATAGGTATATGTTGTGAACAATTTAAGTGTTCAACAGGTAAGAGTTCTAGTTAAGGTGTCCAAGCGAATTATGCGGACAACTTTAAGTGAATTATGTGTCCATATCCTCTTACCTCATCCCCACTTTTAATAATATCTGTCTAAATTTTATATTTAAAAAAATAAGATTTTTTACCGTCATACCGATCAACATAAAAAATAAGCAAGAAATCCACATAAGATGAGTTGGGGTTAGGCGCTACCTGATAAGGATACGGGGGTGGTGGGGGTGGTGGGCTGGTGAAAAGACATGATGAAGTTGAGTGCCACTTGTGAATTTTGTCTTTCAAATTTACTACAAAAAGTCATTTTCCTTTTATCTTAGGAACTTGATTAATTTTCTATAAGAAATATTTTAATCAACCAAATACATCTTTAATATATCAATGTGAGCATATTCTTTTAAAAGAGATAGTGAGGTGAGGATAACCAGACCAAGAAACTAAACGACTTAGAAATTATTTATTGAAAAAGGGAAGAATTTTAGAATAAGGTGAAAAATATGCATGAGAAAATGGGGAAATTTGAAGTAGTTAGTTAATGGTGTGTGGTGAAATTTTTTTTAGCTCATAAGGGATTAGGAGGTGCTTACTATCGAAGCAACTCAGTATGAATTCCTAGTCTCAATCAAATACATACACATCTTTTTATACTTGTTCAACTTTTTCATTTGCTATAATACCTATTGAACACCTATAAGAACCTCTAAAAGTGTACCTAAACACATTTTAGCTAAGACAATTAAAAATGAAATTTCGGTACCAACCTGAATTTAGGTGTTTAAACGAAAAAAAATACAATACAATTAGGGAGCCACATGATGAATAGCCATTTTTTGAAATACTGCACGCGCTCATTAAGAGTGAAAAATACACACTCGCCATAGTAAATTAAAATGTTCCTAATAGGTTAGTTAAACACTAATACAAGGGTAAATGAAAACTTTGGAAACATTTAAGGGCCGCGTTTATTTTATATTACTCAATCATGTTGACCTAATATATCTTTTAAGAAAACTCTAATAGAGGTGTATTTTTTTCTAAATTAATTTTATTAATAATGTTTAAGAACTCTAAGTTTGACTACTACTGGAAAAAATAATAATAAAATTCAGTTAATTTGCTAAAATAAACAATAAAATGAAACATTTACCTTTGATATAGGGATCAAGTAAAATAAAACAAAGACAGTATTTTACATCGAGCTGAAGGCTAAAGACAATTTTAATCTTATGAGTTTTTGAATTTTATAACATGACATCAAGTGTTAATAATTCGAATTTAAAACTTAATATTTATATATATTTAATATAAATATATTATTTAAATAAAAATTACTGAATTTAATCAAATTCATATCCGAACTTCTAACTCCGAAGCTGATTTTGGGTGCGTGGTTAATTATGGGGTCAAGGGAGTGGGGTGGGGATTTGATAAAACTTAGTTTTGGACATGTGACTATGGTCGACAGAAGCATGGGGGATTATTAAATTTGGTTGCTTGATTTAGAAAATCTCCTCCTCCTAAATTAATAATATAAGGTGTAGTACGCCACGTGTCATGTCGAGGATGGAGAAGAAAGACATGTGACATGAAATACCCCTCTCTCGTGCTTATGTTCCTAACAAGGTGGAAAATTCATTTAATTGGAGGGTTCTTCACTTACATGGCCCCTTTATATAGTAGAAACTTAAAGAGTCATTTTTTAAGAAAAATAATAAGTACTCCCTCCGTCCCATTTTATGTGGCAACATTTGACCGGGCACGGAGTTTAAGAAATAAATGAAGACTTTGAAATGTTTACCAAATTGCCCTTTAAAAAGTACACTCACTTTTCTCTCTCCTCATAAATGTATTGGAGTATTATTTTAAGATTAAGTGGGACCAACAAGAGTAAAAGAGGAATTGCACCTTTAAATACTTACCATATAAGGAAAGTGACATTCTTTTTGGGACTGACCAAAAAGGAAATGTTGCCACATAAAATGGGACGGAGGGAGTAGTATTTTTTTATATCATACATAAATTCCAATTCTTGCACGACAATGGGGTCACCCTTTTTTCTCCTTCCAGCCGTTCGATATTCACATTGGAGCTCCCTTTAAATTTGGATTCGTATTAGAAAGTTTTACATTAGAGGGTAAAATGCTCTCTAATAAAAACAATTTCATACTTAGGGAGATTCAAACTCGAAACCTCTAGTTATGAATTATGAATATTAACTACTCCACCACAACCCTTGTTAATGGGATCGTCACCCTTAATTTCTAAACATTTTCATTTGAATATTTCAGCCGACTTGACTAATTTTACCGCGTCATCTCTTACTAGCAAATGAAACTAGCAACATAACATCATATAGAATATCGATTGATCTGCAATTAGGTCTATAATATAATTATTGAGGATCTCATTAATTCTGCGAGCATAATTTTAAAATTGAGAAAATAAATGAGATTATTTAGTCACCAAAAATCCTTCTATTTTGAAAGCTTTTTCATTTTTAGTTTTTCTATATTATATAGACAAAATAGATCAAGGAGACACTTAACTACAATTGAATCACATTTTTTATGTTGAGATGATAAAAAGAACTTCACTTATTGACCTTTGTTGTACTTGAGGGTAAGAGCGAAATCTAAATTATAATTTTTGTATAGAAATAATGTTCATTCTTTATTTTTTGCTTTGTCATCAAAACAAATAGTCATATATTATTTAATTTTAAATTTCAAATGAAGATTATCTTGAGTGTTTTCCTGGAACTTAAAAGTTAGGCTACACGCGATAAACGTCGAATAAGTTTCTTCATGTTGTTGATGTTGATTAAGGGGAGGGAGGGGTAATAATTATGGAGAAATGAGACAAGTGTGTGTGTGTGTGTGAGGAAGTTGAGGGAGAAAGAGTGTGGGGGTTGGTTCTTTATATAGATAGATAGATAGATGGGTGTTATGGGAGTTTAAAGATAGTTGGGAGGTACAGATAGACGTACTTGGCAGGTACAATTATTGTTAGTGGGGATGTGTGCACATTTCTATTTTTTTCGCCTTAATTACCTACTAATTTCACTGCATTAATTAATCAAACACTTGACTACATCCATCCAAAACTTATTTAGATTATCATGCAAAATACATTTTCTTTAACTTTCACATTTTTATTTTTTACTTAATGACAACTCGATTTGCCTTCAATTAGTGAAATTCTAAGGTTAGAGTCGAATACAATAGTGAAGTAAACAGAGAATTGCCACTAGTTATTCTATTACTGTATGTAATAAACAATGGAGCACAAATACATACCTATATTTTCTTAATTAATCTATCTCTCTTTGTACATATATACTCATTTTTACTTGTCACTTATTTCTAAAATAGATTTTACATTTTCACTTGTCACTTTTGACATATCAAAGAAAAGATAAATATATTTTTTCATGTTTTACCTTAGTATTAAATACTCTTTCTCCAAATCATTTTCCAAGATTTAATACTAAAAATTATTTAATAGCGATAGTTTGATGAAATATCTATATCAATAATTATTTTCGTAATGGATATGTCAAGTCACACAGTGACAAATAGAGTATATTCCAATTCTAGGCAAAGGAACAAGTTAAAATTGGTGTGAAGTGTTTGAGGAAACTATCAGTATATAATTACTCCATTAAGAAAGAATATTGGTTACAAGGTACATGAGTACAAATGGACCGTATAACTAACGATACCTACCAATACCATAAACAAGACAAAGCTTGGGGGGAAGTAATTTAGGGAAAATTGTCTTAATTTTAGGTAGCATTCACTTTGTAGACATCACTAATTATGTGTACTTAGACAAGTTTGAGATTGATGGGGTACACGCATACCTAGGGATTGGTTTGACGGTAATTAGCCCCAATTTACTTCATCATTAATTAAACAAAGAATGTTAATATTATAGATTAATTGGAATGAGTAATAAAGAAGCAAGTAAATATTGTCGTAGATAACAATAATAAATTGCTACCAGTGAAACTTTGGCATATGGTAAAAAACACTAAAACCTATAAGCTAAGGTGCCACATTCATGGAATTATATCTCTCCTCCTTATTTCACCGTCAAATAAAAATTAATACTCAAACAAATTTACAAGTAATTAATTAGATGTACTGTCAAAAGTTACAGTAAAATAGTATATACTCTTTCATTTAATTACATCACTAACCAATGCGGGACATCAAACATATCCCCTCACGTTCAAACCTAATAATTAGAGTGTGAACAATATATAATGGGTTTAATTATAATATGAAAATGGATATAGAAGAATCTAATTCAACTACGAATCTCACTAGTTCTACTTTTTGAAAAGAGTTTTTGTTGTGCTACTTCTGACAGTCTTTCTGAAATTTCTGACTCCGCAATTGGTTGTTGATAATCTCAAAATGCGATTTCTTAATATGAATTCGAATTGATCAAACTCGAAAGTGATTATTGAAAGGAAAAAAAATATGATTAAGGTGATATTTTAGGGGAGAAAAAACAAGTGGCCTTGCGTGAAATGGAAACTAACAAAAGGAGGAGCCGAAAATAAGTAGTGGAAACGTTGGAGTCGTGATATTATAATGTGTTTTCATGGAAAAGTTGTGTTTGTTAAGGCAAGCCTACCCTGCTTAATTTGTGTATCATCCTTTTCCAAGCAAAGTTTCCGTGATACATATTCTCCTTTCCTCCTACGTCTTTACTCGTTCAATATTCTAAAAGTTGTGTAACACCAACAAAAAGCATAATCATATTTATGGAATATTCTTATCTGTCATTAAATTTTGTGGAATTCTATCTTGAAGAAATATTTTTAAATTAAATATATTTTAAAATATATATTTATAAAAAGATCAAGACATCAAATATCAAAGAGAAGAGTAAGTGGAAGCAGGGGCGTATGCAGGATGGAGTCATCGGGTTCACGTGAACCCATGCTCCTCTCCCGAATATATATATATATATATATATATATATATTTCAATTATAAAAATTGAAAATTAACTATATGTGAATTTTACCCAAATTGCTCAGTAATGAGCCCATGAGGTCACCATCAATGGTCCTACCTGTTTTATGCCCTAATATTGTTTATATTGCTTCTCCTATACAGTGCTGCTATTGGTACATTCTACATCCAACATATTTACCGGTTATTGACACTTATCTTCCTATTTGTGGTGGTCTTTAATTTATGTCTTTTACTCATAATAATAATTTTAAAAAAATAAAAATCATGGTATATAATTACATATTTTTATATCATAATATTTTAAAGTTATGCTAGCCTGATATCTATTTCTAAAATAAATAAATTATGTTGGACTAGACATAAGTTCAATGTTGAAGGATATGGATTAAAATCAGACCATTTTAAGGGCAATTTGTGCAATTTCAGCCATACTTACTTTCTCCACTTTAAATAAACAGTATTTGTTTTATTTCCCTTGAAAACATTAGTAACGTAAAAGACCTTATATTTATTTTTAAAAAAAGGAGTAAAAATAATGAGGTTATTTAACAGCCAACACAATTTGAAAAGAGTTTGACTTCTTTATATTAACAGGCTGAGCGAAATTAATGCCGCAAAGGTTTATTTGAATTACTTTCGCAATAAAATAAATATTTATAAATAGATGTTGAATCACTTAGCTTTTTCATTAATTCATTTTTAAATATATTGAGAGAAAATCTGATTCCGCTAATAGTTATCTGGAAATGAAGGAGATTACGTACAAAAACATGTTTAAGTATACTAATATGAGCATTTATTATTTTAAAATCCTCTACGTGATTATGTCCCTAATAAGGAGGAAACCCGTTAGTTTTAGAGTTAATGGTTTTGTTCAATTTGGTATTGACAGTGATACCCAAATTCTTTATCATGCCTAATGTTTGGCGGCCATGGGGTCATCCTTACTTCCTAATCTTCCTACTTAATCTCATTTTGTCAGATTCTTCATAGTAATCACGTTTAAATGCTTCACATATTGACACATTTACAAAATTGTTTTGCTCCTTATGTTGACAATTAACTTGTTTAATTTTTCTTTATTACATCAACAAAGAAAAAAGGGATGCTAT
Source organism: Solanum tuberosum (assembly GCF_000226075.1). Classification (NCBI taxonomy): domain Eukaryota; kingdom Viridiplantae; phylum Streptophyta; class Magnoliopsida; order Solanales; family Solanaceae; genus Solanum; species Solanum tuberosum. Next base: position 2,182,781 of record NW_006238930.1, read on the forward strand.
AATATTGATGAAATTCTCCATGTTAATTTAATATTACCCTTCTTCCATAAAACCTATATATAATCATGAGCAGTGACATTAGTAGTAGTACAACTTGTTGTCTGCTGCGACAAAGCTAGAGTTTTAATTATGATTCAACAAAACTAAGTAATTTTCGTCAAAATTCTATATTTGAATTAAGCAATTCACTCATATTATATGTATATACTTTCTCCGCTTCAAAAAGAATTGTCTAGTTTTCTTTTTAGTCTGTTTCAAAAAGAATGACCCATTTCCTTTTTTGGCAACACTTTAACTTCAACTTTTCACGTGACATATTTAAAGCCACAAGATTAAAGGGCATTTTGTTACATTTGACATAACTTTAATTTAGAATCACAAGATTAAAAAGTCTTCTTTCATTTCTTAAACAGTTAAACTCCATTCCAAATCAAACTAGACCATTCTTTTTTAAACGGAGAGAGTATAATTTATTCAGAACCTAATGAGATAACTTTTCTTGATATCAGAACCCAAAAAACTTATAATTCTGAATCCGCCCCCATATATAACTATATATCCATCAAACAAAGTACAAATCTTGGAAGTTCAGTGGATCACATGCGAGTCACATGATCCCTTTAAAACAGTTATGAAAGGAGTGAAGGAAGGTGTGGTGTGAGTGCGAAGTAGGTCGTCCACATATATAGTATGGTATTTCGTACTTAATTAGTACTAAAACAATAAAACACAATCTTGAGGTGTTTAATTCATCAGATATTCATGTTCATAAAACAAAGGATATTTTAGTAATATTTTAATCTTAACTTGTCATATAATATTCTTCTTTTTAATTCTTTTGTACTTATATATTTGGGCAAAAGTTTGAGAGTCCTTGGATCATTAATTGGAAAACATGCTATGTCTGTTGTAAAGAAAGAAACACAATCACAGCCATGACATTCGTAATGATGTGGCACGCATGGCCTCTAATTTTCTCAATTGCATAGTATAATCTCTTCCACTTTTCGTTTTTTTTTAAATTTTTAACAGCGAACCAGAATTTCTACTAACAGATTCAAAACACAAAATAAATCAAAGAAGTCAATATCATCTACTATATGTATATATATAAAAAAATATTTTAACCTTACATATACGACATAATTTCAGGCGCTCACATGCTCCGCCCCTTTTCTTTCTCCATTCTTGGAGGGGCAAATTTTAAACATTGGGTTGATTTGACTGAAATTAGCACCAAATGTGGATCACTGTATGAACGTCACGACTTTATAATTTCCTTAGTACAACAGTAGTCACCCAATTACTGCCATGACATCCGTGAATCAAAGTCTATTTAACTTTTTGGGTGAAAATAAAGTAATTTTTATTTATCTTTTTCTTGGTAGTTAGATATATGTGTGGTGACTTTTAAATAGGAAATCAATGTCTCAAATGAATACTACTTTTAGCGGTTGAAGTCGAAAGTGACTTTTAACTGTTGATGTGCCTTTAGAATTTATGACACTTGGTAAAATTAAAGTTATTATTCATCTTTCTTGGTAGTTATATATATGTGTTGACTGTTGAGTATGCTAGTTATACAATAGGAGATCTATGTCTTAATGTACGTAACAGCATTTGTACTATTAGCGGTTGAACTCAAAAAGGGACTTTAATTGTGACAATCTTACATTAAAATGGATGGGAAATTGATACCCATAGAAGGGCGGCCGGTTCATGAATTTAATTGTTGATGCGTCTTTTTTTTACTTTAAAAGGCTTAAGGGGTCAAATCTATATGATCCTGAATGTTAGATCAGAGCGACTAATACATTGATAGTTGATCCAACTTTCTCTATCATAAATATATATTTGATTCGAACTATATTCTATTAGAAGTTTTTAGTTACTAGTGAGCAATATATACTTATACTAAATTCGTTTTCATTATGGCAACAAAAGATAAGTAATGATTAAATAAAATGATAGTCTATAGCTTGTAAGCTAAAATCGTAGATTTTTATTATTATTATTAATATGAATGAAGTTTAATAAGAGTGAGTTTGGTGGAAGAGTGGAGATGTGTGGAAATGATCACATGATATTGTATATGGAGACATGCACATGAAAGGCCCACCTTGTTAGTACAATAACAAACACATTTCTTTAAGCCCACTTGAGATCAAACCCCATTTGGAAACAAACAAACACAAAAATTTTACACTTAGTTATGGCCTCCCCACCCCCCAAACATGACTAAGTAGTAGTGAGTTACCATTACCTCTTGGCTCTTAACAAAAAAAAAAGAAGGTTTTACTGTGTGTTTCTTCAATGCAATTAATTGTCTTCTTCAATCCAACATCACTATCTATGTTTTCTCTCTCTTTCTTTTGTGGTTCTTCCCCTTCTTTAAAGCTAGTTCGTTATCTCTTCTCTTCTTACTCTCTCTTTTTCTAACTACCTTACCACAACTTCCTCTCCTTAACAAGTTTCATACACACACACAAAAAAAAATATCTTCTTTCTTTTCCTTATCCATATGTGTTGTGTAAGCAATTAAATAAAAGAAAACTACGCTAGCACAGAGCCATATTTGTAACGAAAAGAGAGACATTTTTTTGTTGAATTTAAGGATGTCGAGCAGAAGGTCGAGGCAATCATCAACAGGATCCTCGAGGATTTCAGATGATCAGATAATTGAACTTGTCTCAAAATTGCAACAGCTTCTACCGGAGATTCGCAATCGTCGCTCTAGCAAGGTTTTTAAATTACTACTCTTCTTTTTATGCATGTTCATAATATATGGATAATATACATGCAGCTGCATTTCAATTTTTTGATTTATTTTCACTACATTCAAATTAAGTTGAAAATTAATAGTGTAACAGTATAACTTGAAAACTACTAGTGTAACAGTATAACCAGGCAAAGTCACGTTATGTGTGTGGAGCTCTACGCATCTCTTGTCTGTGTTAGTCGCATTAATTGTAGTATTACTCATGAAGGAACATATTTCGCCTGTTATATTCAAGCATTTATTTTATGTTTCTTTTTGGACTCTAAGGTCCATTTCACATATATCCTAATTTGTCTTCCCATAGAAAAAAATATTCTTTTCTACTAAGAAAGGATATGTATAGCAAACACTTTTTACATATCAGTAAATTTTAATTTTATGGAGTTATATCTATTTAAAAACTTAATATCAACCATGCACAATTAACTTGAGGATAGGAAATAAGAAAGGTCTCTAGCTCTTTATCACACAATCTTAATTTTCTTGGAAAAGATATAAGTTTAATTTGGCGTACCAAAGGAGAATATTACTTATGATTTGAATAATTTGTTGTGACCATGCCTAGGACCATGCTTTGGGGTCCCAACTCCCAAAAAATATAGTGCCAAATTGGGATTTTGTAGGTCAATGACTTGAACATAGTCAAAGATTTGCAATGCATCATTGCACAAATTAAGGCATGTCTACTACTAGTCTAAATAAATTATCACGTAACACAACATGTTGACTCTAGAATTTAGGAGTAAAAAGTGTTGGTGCTTTAATTTAGGAGTTGATTAATCAATATAAAAAAGATTGTTGATCACAAAACATCTCGTATTAGCAATTTTAGGGAGGAGTGCATTCAAATAGTGTGATGGACAAGTCTATTCTAATAAAAAGTGATAGTGCTTTAATTAAGGAGTTGATTAGTTGATAAATAAAAGGGCAGTTTGGTACACAAAATATCTTGTGTTAGTAGAATCCGAGAAATGACCGCACCACAAAGAGTGTGATGTATCTAGATAGTCTACTCTTATACAGGTACCAGTGCTTGTTTTCATGACTCGAACATATGACCTATAAGTCATACAAAATTAAATCAATTTTATTGCTGCTCTCGGCTCCCCTTTCGAGATGATTAATTAATAATTTGTAATCTCATATATTTTGTTCATACAAATGCAGGCATCGGCATCGAAAGTACTGCAAGAAACATGCAACTACATAAGAAATTTGAATAGACAAGTGGATGATCTTAGTGATCGACTTTCTCAGTTACTCTCAACTATTGATGCTGATAGTCCAGAAGCAGCAATCATCAGGAGTTTATTAATGTAGTAGCCATATACTCCTATGAATTAATTAATGTATTTTCATTTCTAAATATTGGAGCTATATTTATATATAAATCTTACTACCAAGTTCTTGATTTTCTGGTTGTTGTTAAGCTCTAGTAGACTCAGCTGGTCACTATAGCTAGGCCAATCATGAGTTAGAATTTAATTAGAACTCAACTATATAGTAGTGCCGATTGAACCAATGTGATCCCCCTAGCTAAGGGCACACGTACGTACGTTTGTATTTATATTTCCTTTACTCCTTAGTTATATATAATTAATTAATAAGATGTACTTTTGTGCTTTTATTAGTACTTAGATATTTTATTTAATCCACGTTGAAGCAAGAAACTAATAACATGAGTGAGATTAAAAAAATTATTGCCTAAGGACCAGCTAGGAGCACCTATTAATATGGTGATTAATTTAAACGATTATAAAAAGTCATATCTGAGAAAGCAAACATCTAATTAATTAGCAAAGAAAAAGACGAAAAAGAATAAGGTCGTGCTCATTTTTGGTTGTTGAATCGAGTAAGTTCAGGGTCAATGTTGGCCTGAAAGTTATCAATCACCTGAAACACCGCTCCGATGCAACAAAATAATGCTCTCTCCGTTTTAATTTTGGTTGTTTGATTTTGACTCGATAAGTTTAAGAAAATTTACAAGAATTTTAAATTTTATGATCTTAAATTAATTTAAGATATATATGTAGAATGTAGTAAAATGTCTTTTATTCTTATGGTCTTACATATTATGTGAAAAATTAGAATTAAAGAATTGTCAAAAATAGAAAGACATTTTTAAAAAAATAAATCTTTTGACAGTTTTAGATTGTGGTACTTTGTAATCAAGGGTAAAAACTTAGGGAAAGGTAGCACAAAAGAAAAATAAAAGTAAGACAAACAAATTGATACTAATGGTTAGAAAGTCAGAAAAAAAAAGTAATTTAATGCCAAAAAAATCGATTCTGATAAAATCGCACTTAAAAAGTATGATATAATAATATATCCATTAACCAACATTAATATTTGTTTTCACGGCTCAAATTCGTAACTTATAATCACACCACGATAGCATTACTATTGCTTGAAAGTTCTCTTTAATATTATAAAGAATGCGGGTAAACAAAGAAAGGAATCAACGGACAAGTGAATTGTAGTCTATCGGGTGGCATTCATTACCTCTGACAATAAATAGTAAAACCTGATTATAATATTGCTATCATTTGTTGGTTATCAATTTATATTAAGAAATAAAAAAGAGTTTCAAAATTTATAATCTTAAATATATTTGAATGAATATAAGATTTTTGAGCATCTAAAACAAAATCTTAAAGCTATGGTGGGGAGTAGTCCGGGACCATTTAAATCTCTTGGAAAAACTTCATACAATCTGCTGAGGGACAAATGTTTCAACATCCTCACGTATGTACGTGTCGATCTTTTATTTTATTTTATTTTATCTTAGAAAACCGAATAGTGAGACTAGATATAAATGAAACTATATATTTATCTTCTGAATATGCATATAATATTAGTAATTCAATTTTAACGCCGTTTAAAGAATTTCGACAAAGGTTCAAAATAACATATGATTGAATGAGCACTAATTAAAAAAATAATAATACAAAAATGTAGAATAATGCAAAATGAAAGAGAAAAGAACACAAGAAATTTAAGAAGGCTCAATGGAGCGGGCGAAAAAGTAGAAAAAAATGCTTAATGCAGCCTGATAAGGCAAGTTAAATTTAATGGACTAGGATTAATCTTTTCCTTCTCAGCCCTCGCTCCGTTTTTTTCATTAAGTATTTTTACATGTTTGTTTCTTTATACTTTGAACCCCTTGAGAGAGATTCTGACTCTGTCACTTATGTGAGGTTGTATGATACTTTCTCAACGGAGAAATTGAAGGTGGTGAGTGATGAATTTTTGCAGCGGTGGTATTTGTATGGTGGCTAACGAATGGAATAGTGATTATGTTGATGTTGAAGGAGAGACATAAGAGTAAACTTCGCCGGTGATGGCAATGTTAATTTTGTGATTTCTTGGTATAATTTATTTTGCCCGAGGAAACTTTTCGTAAATCAGAAGATCAAATTTTAATTCATTTTCCATCGTAAAATTGGTCTAGAGATTAGTGTCAAAGTAATTGCGAGGCAAAATGATAATGGCACGGTGAGTGGTGACGATATAATAAATAAAGTCCAACAAAATTAAACTATTTTGCATAGTTCAAAAACTAATTTACCTAGCTTTATCATTTGATAATGATGACTCATTTTAAATCAATATAAAAGGAAACATGATGAAACGAAGGGTGTCATAAGATCACATCAATATACATAAAACATTGTAGGAGTATCAAGTATATATATATATATATATATATATATATATATCTATATGTATGATTGGAATTGGATAAGAGGTGTCAATTAATGGGTAAAGGATGAAGATAGCGATAATAATCTATTGAATCGACAAATTTGCAGTTTGCGCCCTCAACGAGAAGAGAAAAAGACATTTGCTCTGTGTTTGAGCAGGGGTGTGTCTATGTCTTAATCAAATATAAAATGCATGGATTCTGATAACGATGAGCCCAGCCATATTAATATTAATATTATAATATTATCATTGACGATGACTCTGATATTCATCAATAACTAATGGGCACCACACCAAATCATACTCACCTTTTTATTTTCAGATTTAGTACTATTGAAAACGAATTTATGGTGCAACATCAATATATATGTCTTTTCAATCATTTTAGTTTTTTTCCCTTCCCAATAATTGTTTTCTATGGTCTCTACTATTTAGGAATTTATTCTATTGGATCATGCTACTTTAAAAACATTTCACGTTAAATATGTTCTAATCTTTCCTTTTTTTCTGGAAGAACTACTGTTCTAATTTTGTCTTTGTTAATACCTTGTTCTTAACGTATTAGCATCAATACGAGCAGGGAAGAGTTGGCGTGTCTGTTGCGGATTCAGCGATCTTTAATTAATAATTTAGAATTCAACAACTTAAAAATATTAGAAAATTAGAACTAAAAAAATTATAATTTTCCGACTCCGATCGAGTAATAGATGTTTGAAATTTTGATCAAGCGATCCAACATAATTTTGACAAATTATCCCAAATTGCATCAGTGCCTGAATAATGGGCCGAAGGTGGTGTAGTTTTCTGTTAAGAAGAAGCCCGATATTAATATTTGGGCCTAGTTTCAACTTGTATAAAGCCCAATGAATGAATCAAATCGCGAAGGGCTTAACGGACCTGAACCAAATAGTTTCAGACTTTCAGCCCAAGTCTCCTTATTTTATTTTGGAAAAACTACCTAACCACACATACATCACTACCATATATACTATATTTACCTCTAGTTTAAAATAATTACACATATTACCACTTTTAATATTTATACCATATATTTTAAAATATTTATTGAGATACACAAATCCCTTAAATATGATATTGAATAATTATCTTAAATTTAAACTCCTTAATTAGAGCATGTTAAATTTTTTTATTCCCATTTGCCGCCGGTCGTTCCCCACCCCATGTCCAGCAGCCCACTTTCATTCTTCTTCTTTTCTACCTTTAATTTATTTCTTCATTCTCTCAATACATGTTTGCATGTTCAAATCAGTATTTTACATAAAAGTTTGTTTTTATTGTTTTATTATTCTCATGTATCTTGATTTTGTATCCGAGTTTAAATTCATAATGTTCTTAAGTTCAATTTCAAAAGTTTTACAAATTAGGTTTTATATTTTTTGATTTTGTTGTTTCTCAAACACTTTAATGGCCGGAGGATTCTTGTTAAAGGTACTACACATTAATAATATTATACTAAATCAGACAACTTTTATTTGTTTATTTTTACTCATTAATTTCTCATTGCAGGGACTGACTCTTCATCCATCAACATACAAGCCGAGAAAAGATTTAAGTATAGGAACAACCCAATCAAGATGGAAGAATTACATCAAGTTTTAAGTAACAGAACAAATACACCATTAGATATGCAACAATATTGAATACAAATCATGTGTACATGTATCTAGTTAACAGTTCATGTATCTTATCTATAAGAAACAAATTCAGATGCTAAAAAGGGAAGAATTTTGAAATTTTTTACTCTTTTTTTGGATTAATGATAAACATATACTCTACCATCATGATTTTTCCTAAATTCGTGTGTTTCAGTTACATTTCATATTTAGATACACATAATTATATGTATATGCTTATTATGTATCCGGAATACATGTTTTTGAATATAATATATGAAACTAATACTTGATACATCAAATTAATACTAAATACGTATAAAAGATACATGAAATTAAAATTAAATCATCTAAATAGATACATGAAATTAATACTAGATACATATAACAATTACATTAAATAAATCTAGATTCTTCTATGATACATATGGATGTACATGTATGATGCTCATGTATTCAAGTGTTTAGTTGGTTGGATACATCATATATTGATAATAGATACATCAAATTAATGAATTTATTATTTTAAGAGTAATAAAACTAAATTAATCAAATTAAATGACTAATATATACATGTTTTTTTTTATATTTTATTAATAATATTAATGAATTTATTATTTCAAAGAATAATAAAATAAAATAAATTAAACATACCTTGATTTCCGCTTTATATTAAGGGATTTGATTAATTTAAATTTTCAAAAATAATTGTTCATGTATTCTGAAAATCCTTAATTACTTCTATAATTAAGGGAAACAGTTACAACCAATTAATTTAAACAAATAAAATATGTATCTCAGTTTTAAAATTCGGCAGATACATGTATCTCACGGATTTCAACTCGTGTATCCTAAGCATGAAATATGGTAGAAGAATTAATATTTGAAACTATTGGGAATCAGCTAGTGGGATTTATGTAGTTTGCCCTTTTATTTTTTTGTTAATCGTCAAAAAAGTGTCTAATATGACAATTTATGAGTTCGATTGAAACAGTCTTATTCTAAAAATAAAATTTTGTCAATTTTAAAGTATGTGTAATTGTGTATATTATTCAGCCCTATACAAAAAGAGATATAGCAAATTTGGCGTACAAGAATATATATATTCAAGACAATTATGTATTTACCCAAATATCATTTCAGTTCATTATATTTCATATAATCTAGGATGTGATATAATTTTAAACGATGAACCAAATATAAACAATTTCAATAAGCAATTTCATTCTTGACATAATTACATTTTTAATTTATTTCATGACTGAAACAAGGAAAAACACATTGCATTACAATTTTAATTTGAATCAGTAGAGAAATTCCAAGGAATGACACATTTATTAATTCTATCAAAAATAACTTAATCGAAAATCAACATGTAGTTTAAACTTGGACAATTAATTATCATCTCTTACTTACATGTCAATTTCATAGAGTATAGGTGCTTAATCACTTTTCAGTGATGATAATTATAAAACACGACTTGCTTAAAATGTGTTTTTAGAGGTGTTACCATCAAATTAAGGCTAAATAGGTGGTGAGTAATTTCTCTACAAATTGGTGTGATCATGTTGCAACTGTCATATGGTGCTATGAAAATCATTAATTAAACTCAATTTGACTTAATCCTCAACTTTTATTAATTTGATTACTCTATATATTAGTCCCAACTTTCCTACAATCTACCTTGTGGCACTTCTAATATTTATGTTCACCTTTTCTAATCATCACAAACTGCCGGTGTACTAGTCCATCAAAAAGGTTCAATCCTAAATCTTCTGCTAATTTGTGGGAAATTAATATAGAGAATCACCACATGTTTTTTTTGTAATTTACTAACTGGAATTAATGTTGAGGATCCATCGAAAATGATTTTTCTATATTCAGAAAGTCAAGATAAAATTATGTACGCATTACCCTTGTCAGATCTCATTTATAAGATTACGTTGTAATGTTTGGAATTGATGGAACAAAGTGAACGGATCCGGCTTCTCTTCATTTTCCCCAAGTTCCTATTTGGATTAGTGACACATGGCATAGGTTAAAATCAAAGGCTAAGATATAATTTTCCAAAGTAAATCTCTAACCATGATTTAACTAATAAATACAATATATATGTAGTATTAAAAATTATTATTATCTCACAATCTTAGCAACATATTATCTTGTCCATAAATATAGGGGGAAAAAAGCTCTTCCTAATTACTTTTTTTTTTACGTGGGATATTTTTTAATTTTCTTTTAAATATTGAACTGCAGCCAAATATAGCTAATGTTAATTTTGGAGGAAAGAAAAAAAAAGAGGTGAAATAAAATAGGAAAAAATAATATTCTTCAATAGCTAATGGTTAAAAAGAAAAATTCAAGGAAAAAATGCAATAAAAATATTAACTTAAAATTAAATTAAATTAAATCCTAAGTAAAAAAATTTAGGAAGAAAACTTTTTTCCCCCTAAATTTATGAACAAGATAATATGTTGTTAAGATTGTGGGGGTTATAGTAATTTTTAAAATTAAATATATATAATATATTTATTAGTTAGATCATGGTTAGAGATTTACTTTGAGAAATTAAATCTTAGTCATTTATTTTAACATATGTCATATGTCATTAATCCAAATAGGAACTTGGGGAAAATGAAGAGAAGAAAAATGGAGAGTTAGAGATTTACTTTGAGAAATTAAATCTTAGTCATTTATTTTAACATATGTCATATGTCATTAATCCAAATAGGAACTTGGGGAAAATGAAGAGAAGAAAAATGGAGAGTTAGAGATTTACTTTGAGAAATTAAATCTTAGTCATTTATTTTAACATATGTCATATGTCATTAATCCAAATAGGAACTTGGGGAAAATGAAGAGAAGAAAAATGGAGAGTTAGAGATTTACTTTGAGAAATTAAATCTTAGTCATTTATTTTAACATATGTCATATGTCATTAATCCAAATAGGAACTTGGGGAAAATGAAGAGAAGAAAAATGGAGAGTTAGAGATTTACTTTGAGAAATTAAATCTTAGTCATTTATTTTAACATATGTCATATGTCATTAATCCAAATAGGAACTTGGGGAAAATGAAGAGAAGAAAAATGGAGAGTTAGAGATTTACTTTGAGAAATTAAATCTTAGTCATTTATTTTAACATATGTCATATGTCATTAATCCAAATAGGAACTTGGGGAAAATGAAGAGAAGAAAAATGGAGAGGAGCCGAATCCAAAGTGAACCAGCAAACTTGCAAACAAAAAAGATAAGTATAATCAGATATATATTTACTCGAGCAGTGCAATTTCATCTGCTATAGAAGGTTGCTCGACTTATTTTTTTACTAATTTTACTTATTTCTAATAAAAAAAAAAAGTACTAGTAACTAATTGTAAAAAGTTAAACTCTTTTTTATCCAATACTCATTGTTGCTTTTCTAAAAGGCCAAACAAAAGGTTCCACAAACACCCTAAAAATGGTAATGAGAAATCATTTTGTTTGGACAATAATACCCCTTCCTTTATACTTTAACATTTTTTTTTTACAATATAAATGAAGATTTGAAAGTCATAATCATTCCCACTCAACCAACCAGATTAAAATACGTCCAAAATGAATTAGTCAGTGGTCTAAATTCTAAAATCTTTGTGGTGTACCACAATCATTTTTAAATTAGAGGACGAATTCCTTTAAATCAAAATGTTTCACAATCGATGGCTATATTTATTTATTTTAATGTCACATTAGATACTAGCTTACAACATAACCTTATTCAACATAAATTTTTAACCATTGTTAATTGTTTGCGCCTCAAAGTATTGAAAAATTAACACAAGAAAAGGGCAGTTGCCGTCACGGAGAATGATTAAATTGAACTACTATCGACTTTTGGCACATCAAATGAATAAATAATAAATTAAAGTTGTCAACAACCCAGATTTGATGCTTTCCAATCTGTTTTTATTTTTTATTTTATTTTTTATAAAAAAATAATTTGTTTTTTTGTATTCAGAATGGAGACTTATGATTCTATCTGTCTACATCCCTACTTGCTACTTAATTCATTTTTCCTTTTTAAAAAATATTTTTATGAAAGGGCAAGCCTAGTGATAGGGAAAGGGGAAAGAATTAAAGAAGCAGTAGGGAGGACATTTCCTATAATTTAACGGATTGAAGTTTTATATACTTTAAAGTTTAAGTTATATATACTGATAATTTAAATTTTTTAATATTCTTGCAATTATCAAACTTGATATCAAGCTAATGTAGTTTTTATCATATTATCAACTATTGTATATCATCTAAATTTAGCTTCTTCTTTTTTTTCAATCGTGTTTTAATTATCATATTTTACTTATAATTACTTTGTAAGTGATCTAGATCAAACTAATTATTTTGTTCTACATCATTAATGCAAAAGAAAAAAAAAACAATTTCAATTTCAATACTATTTTTAAATCAGATGACGAATTCTAACACTAACTTCTTTGATGTGTTATCGTTGGAGGTTTGGTCACTAAGCCCAACCATTATAAAAAAAAAAAATTAGGGTTCGGAAGAAGACATAAACTTTAGACTATGCAATAGATCAAATTGTCTATGGGATGAGATATCCCAACTTCAATTCCTTGAAAGATGCAAATAATGGCGGGCCCAAGAATGATGAAATTATATTGTTTATAGTAGTTAAGTATTATACGTTTTATATAGACATATTAAGGATCAAAATAATCGAAAGCAAAATTTTTAAATTTGCCATTAGGTGAAATGAAAACGTAACCAAAACAAGTAGCCATCTATGTGGACACTAGACAACATTTAATAAAAAAAATGGTAGTAGCACTAGTAAGACGACAAAATATTTGCCTTTGATCAAACATTAGTCTCAATTTTTAAAATGGCATTGTTGAATCAATACAAACCAACCCAACCCAAAGCATTTATATTTCGTCGGCTGACCGATGCATATTTAAATCAGTGGCACCACTTCCTTTCAATTCCTTTTGTATATGTAGTTAATTTTCTAAATAAAAATTGTATTACTATATCAGTATTAACTGGAACACATTATTACGAATAAATACTGACTGTAACGGTATATACTAATTTAAAATTCGAATCCGAGTCAAACTGGATAACAAATGCAGAAGCTAAGCAAACACAGGATATCTGGTATGAACTACATACATTACTTTATAAAGAGAAAATTTCAAAATTGTATAAGCTTCTCGTTTTTACCTGGAAAATGTATTACAGAAGACTTTTAACACCACAAACTCCAGAGCTTGGAATATGTTTATGGTTGGTTATGACTATATTTTACTCAATCAAAACTCATCACTGTACAACAAACATCATCCAAAAATAATTAATCCAAACCAAATTAGGGGGAAAAAAAAAGGAAGACACAAGAAAATTTTGTGATCAACCTTAATCACAACAAATTGGACAACGAATTAGACCGTTCTCATTGCAATCTGGGCATCGTTGGAAGCCATATTCATCTTCTTCAAGTTCTTCTTCGTCTTCGTTATCTTCTTCATAATCTGCTTCATAATAGATTTTACAGCTCCCTGAACATGTCTCACAAGGTACAAATCTAATATCTCCACAGGCCTCACAATTACAACCTCCAATGACACCACCATCCTCAATTCTTTCACAGTTTTCTACGAATTTCTCAAGTTTTCCATCCTCGTTCATTCGACGTATTTCATCAGCTCCACCAATGTATTTCCCCCCCATAAATATCCTAGGCAATCCCCCTCCACTGTATTCATTTCCCAGTAATTCTTTCAGCTCTTCCTTGAACCCTGAATGCATCGATACATCTCTTTCGTCGATTTTGACACCTAATCCTTTCAGAATCACTCGAACATGACCACAATCCTCATATGTTTTCCTCACACCTCTCAGGCTTGTGAAATAAACAACAAGTTTATCTTTACTTACCTTGTACTCTGTTACTTTCTTCACATCCGTTATCTCCAATGGATCTTCCTCGTCGGCCACCGGCTTCTGATTTTCAGTAATCAACGGTTTAAGGTGAAATGGGTTTGCCGGTGGAAGATCTTCTAATGCTTTTCTGAATGTAGAAATCACTTCAGAATCAAACTCGGACACGATTGATGTGTCGTTTGAACTTGAGTTAGTTTCATCTTCAGCTACCTCCTCCCACAATGGCTTTGGGGAACCTTCGTTATGATCCTTAACTCTGGGCGTAGGCAGATCATACTGAGATGAATTTGGATTTGGAGAAACGTGGAATGAAAAACTTCGAACATGATGAACAGGCTTAAGAGGACTGGAATCTTCAAGACCTTCCATTAATTCCCAAGTATTGATAGTTTCTGGCTCACCAGGTGGAGTTCTAATAGGGGTTTTCGGAACCACTTTGGGGATTTTCTCATTGATCATTTCTGACCATGTTTTTGCCTCAATCAAACCCATAGCAAACTCTTCTTTACAGCTCTTCACTTCATCGAAATCACAGAGATCAAAAGAAGATGTATCTCCGTCTTTGATAGACTGACTCTGGTTCATTGGATCAAGCTTCAGAGATCCTAAAGTGGATGAAGTGAGAGCCACCATATGGTAGCCATCGTCGTGCATTGAATAGCTCCGGCGCACCGGAGAACAAGGAGCCCTGCATTTGTGACACACCTTCGGCTTCGAAGTTGCACAACCCATTATTACAAACCAGAGCAGACGGAAGAAAAAGTTATAATTTATCCCCAAAGTGGTTGGCTAAAGAAATCAAATGGTAGTATATTTTTTTAATGTGGGAAGAAGAGAGATTAGAAGAACATTCTCAGATGATTAAGATTAAATTAGGTATAGATTCCAAGATTAAGCAACCAAATCGAGGAATTAAAAATGGAGGAAAATAGCACTGAAAATTAAAAATTCAACAGAAGAGAATCACTGGAATCGAAGAGGCAGAGAGAGTGGAACCTTCTGTTTCTCTGAAAAACAGGGCACGCTGTTTGCCAAGCCACACAGATCAAATCTTTTGATATTTCTCTAACTAAAATAGAAATCGGAACAAACGCCCATAATTGATTTAACGACAAAAAAAAATAAAAATCAATGGCTTAATCCAAAACTTTAACTTTGATGATACGTCAGAGAGCAAAAATTTCGCATTGATCAAAGATGAGTAACCAAACAGAAACAGTTGATGCCAAAAACTAAAAAGAAGAAAAGGGGGAAAGGAAAGTGAAGTCAAAAGAATAGGGCGGAGAACAGAAAGACCCTTTCAGCAGTTACCATCACATTTCTTTCTCCTTTCCCCACTACCAAATTCTCTATTTATCTCTGTCACAATCAAAAAAGGGCCAGCACAGAAAATAGACAAAAACTAAAAACGACCCAGTCAGTGGGTAGACGAATAGTAGTAGAAACAATTAACCTTTCTGTTTTGGAAAAGGGAAACGGATTGCGTATCAACAAGGCTGTGAATGGTGGGATAATCTAAAAATGGCTGCTATACAATTGATAGATAACTGATGAAGAAGTAGCAAGTGAATGGCATTTGAATTTTGAGCCGTCCAAGGGAAAAAATATAACGTAAAAACTTGCACATATCTCTCTTTATATATTCCAACTCCTAAACCTAAATATCGTCTGTTCAATAATACTTGTTCACTATTGATTTTGCATATTTCTTTATAAATAGAAGATAATATTATTGTATCATCATTTGAATATAATAAATACAATATCTTGAAAAATATAAAACAAAAATGACTATAATTATTATAAAGATAAATTAGGAACTAAATTTAAAATTATTCACTAACTTTATAAAGTGGAGAACTATTATTGAATAGATGGAGCTATATTTGTATAGGCAAAAGGCATAAATTGCCCCCTAAACGTATACCCAAAAGTCATTTACACACTTTAACTAATAGAGTGACCTATTACACACCTTAAGTACATAAAAGTATATTTATTTCCCCCTTCCGTCACCCAACCCAGGGCGCGTTTCGCTCCACATAGTTGAGCGCGTCAACACGCTAATAAAGTCATTTTTATTTATTTTTTTAATTAAAAAAATCTAACCCAACGGTTATATTTCCATTCCCTTCACATAACCCACCCACCCGACCCTAATGAACAAAACCCCTAAATTTTCACCCAAAAATCTGAATCAAGAACCCTAAATTCAAACATAGTTCAAAATTCCTTCTTTTGAATCAAAGGTAACTCTTTTTCATTATTATTCATTCATCTCTTTTCCATTTTGATTCATTTCTCTCTTTTTCATTTTGATTTGTTTCTATCTATTTCGTATTTTGAATTTTTAGTTGTTTGATTCGCGGTAATTCTTATTAAGGTGCTACAATGGCTCGAATAAGCTTGACTAGGCTCTGTTTACAAGAGGAAGATCATGAATTGGAAGAGGTGCGATGCAAACACGGATTTGTTTTGCCTTTGCTGACCTCTTGGACCCCGAGAAATCCTAGTAGAAGATATTGGGGTTGTCCTTACTATGGGGTAAGTTAATCTTTTTTAAGAGTTGAATAATTCGTTTTGTTGTTTCAAGAGCCATAGAATGATTCGTTTTGTTTTTTAAGAATGCTAGATCATGCGATTTTTGGCTTTGGAAAGATGATTATATTGATCCAAGATCCAAATTTGTGATTCCCAAGTTGTTGGGAAGAATTGCGGAGCTTGAACATAGTGTTGAATCTTCTCGAAAAGTTGAAACTTCGGATAAGGAAATCAACAAGCCTACTAAGTCGACCAAATCCATGGAAAGCAAAATAGATATGAACAAGAAGGAGTCAAAAATGGACAATTTTGATGATGATTTGAAGAAGATGAAAGCAGTTGAAAAGAAATGGAAAAAAAAATTGGCCAAGTCCAAGAAAAGGGAGAAACAACTTTGGATTGCTCTGTTGTGTGTTTGTATTTTAGGTGTAAGTTTAGTATTTCAAAGAGTATTGTTTCTGAAAGGAGAAGGACATTCAAGGAAATTGTCATGATCTCTTATTGTACCAAAAATTTGCAATATTGTGTTGAACTTGTAAGGCTTTTGTGTAATGAAAAGAATTTACAAAGCTTCCCTTAGCTTAATTTGTCTCATTTATTGTTGCAAGTATTGCCTTTTGTATTTGGTCATAAACTATATATTTAGTGTGTACAACTATCTGCTCAACTGTCTAAACTATACGTTTGTGTAGCCACTGCTTAAGTAGTCACTTATTGCCCTCCATAAACACAAAAACCATCACTAAAAGAGAAGCAATATTGTTACATAAACAGACATTCATAACTGCATAATCATTAATCAAAATAGAAGTTAATATATGTCAAAGCAGTTACATAATCAAACACCACAAATCAAAATGCAGTCACAACTGCAATTCATTGTCTTAAATATAAGGGTACTAAATAGGGATAAAGTGCATTGCATTGTCTATCACCCAACAAAACAAATGTCTACATTGCATTACCAACAAAAATCTACCAAAACAAGTTAGATTGCATTAGAGCTCTCTAGGCTCAAATGTACAGCCTTAGACCTAGTCTCCATTTGTTTTCTTCCCCTCATCTCTTCAAGTTGGCTTGAGGCCATAGCTTGTTTTCCCTTCCATTTCACACCACATGGTGGTTTATGTCCAAGATCTCCAGTGACAACTGCTGAAGACTTCACATTTCTAAATCTTTCACTAGGCATTCCAGGCTGTTCAAATGAATATAAATAATCTTAATTTGTGATTAAAGAAAAAATAATAAATGATATTTAAGTATAGAAATAGGGAACTTACATTAATAATAGTAGCACCACTTTGTGTGTGTAGTGCACCCATTCCAACCATTCTTGTTCTGCTAGCAACACTACCCTAAAAAATAACAAAATATTCAGTAAAGCAACTTATTTAAAACTTATACATGAAGTAAATAAAGGAAACTATATCACCTTTTCTGTTGAACCCTTTGGTCTACCCCTTCCTCTTTCAGTTGGAGCATTAGGTGTTGCTCTTGGGCCAACAATTTGTGTTGATGTTGGTGCAGCA
>NW_006238930.1:2204188-2227205 GCF_000226075.1 Solanum tuberosum
GCCTCGATCGACAATGTTCTTCAAATATAACTACAAGGATGCTTCAAAAACACCACAAAATCGAAGAAATCTTTAGCTAAAATTAGGATTTACAGATGAATTTTTTCGATTAGGTTTTGGTGTTCTTAGAGAAAGGAAACGGGTGGGTGAAATAAATGGACTAGGGTAAAATAAAATGGATTTGGGTGAAAAAAATTGGGTTTGGGTGAAAAGAAACGGGTTTGGGTCAAAAGAAACTATTTTGGGTCAAATGAATCGGATTGGGGTCTTTTATTACGTGGCTTAACTAGGAGGCGAGTGGCTTTCACTCTAGGCATAATGTCCTGGGTTGGGTGACGGAAGGGGGAAATAAATATACTTTTATGTACTTAAGGTGTGTAATAGGTCACTCCATTAGTTAAAGTGTGTAAATGACTTTTGGGTATACGTTTAGGGGGCAATTTATGCCTTTTGCCTATTTGTATATGATGCTTACTTAGGGTGGTCGTAGTTTGGGCTAATTCAAAATTTTGATTGAAATTTATATTTTAAAATTATTAATTGAACTTTGAATTTCGTATAGGTTTTCAGAATTTTGTATGATGAATTGTTAGATATTTGAAAATCCGATATTTTTACATCTTCTATTTGCCCCTGTCCATGTTATGTGTTTTATACTAATAAGTCTAATTTTAAAGGTTCAATAGATTAGTGTCTTAATGCCCTATCTATTTTATAGGTTCAATAGATTAGTGCCCTACCGCTTACCTATTTTCACCCTTCTTACTGTTTATCTCATTCTCGGAGTATTTTAGAGAAAATATCTATTAGGTTGTTTGTCGGGTGGATCGTAAGGATAATTTTTGTTTAGTAGTTTGGCCTATCAGATATAGGTTTTCCAATTTACTAATTTGCCAGCCAATCAATAATATCGTTTGATTCATAACGGTTTAACAATTATTGGACGGTATATCGGCTAACTATGTCTTTTTTTCTAATCATATTATATTATAAGTATGATAATTCTTAACGGGGTAATGGTTTATCCTATAAAGAAACTGAATAATCCACCACCATACAGATAAGTTGTTAATTATAAAATTCTAATTCGTTCACCAACTATTTATTCGATAACCCAATATCAATAAGCCAATAAATCAATTTTATGATTGACTTATCGATTACTGTTTGATTGTGAACACACCTAATATCTATATTCTATAATATCTAGATGATCTTATTTAGTCAAACACCTAGTGACAAACTCCTAAGTTCCATTCATTACGGTATGGTGTCCTCAATATTAGTTATAGAAAGTTATACCTTCTACGAAACAAAACATAAAGTAAAGGCTCAAAATGGAAAATTCAAAAATATCCAAATCAACTAATCTAAAATTTGAACTTAAAAAAATCGCACAAACGCCTACGGCCCATTCCTATTGGTTGCCCTATATATATGACTTTTGCTCATTGATTATTTTACTCCATTTATTATAAGCCCTGTAATTACTTCTCCGATTAAATCACTTATAACGGTGTATGCTCTTAAATGGAACTTGCGACGAACCGTTAATATTGTCTGGGTCATAAGCTGAACTAGAAATTTTAATCTATGATTTCTAAAAGAATTCCTTTTTTTGGCTTAGTCAATTCTATATAAATTATTTATATGTTATTAAATAATTTTCTTAATATAAATACTTCAGTCAAAATTACTGATTCTGTTTGAACTTGTAGATATCAGGTGGGTCCGCTCCCTTGCTGGGAACCACTTCTTTCTAGTCTTTCAATTGCGTTTTGGCTTTGAATAAAAATCTCAAACCCAAAATAATATTTTATATATATATACAAAACTCAGATAGGAATTTACTTGCACCTTTTTCTACACGGGAGTAATTTTCTAAATAATGTTTTTAAAAAATTGTTTACTCTTCAAATAGAAATAATACAATTTAAAATGGAATGGGCTAATCCAATCAGATGCATGAGTACGTATACTAGTACTAGTTTAAAAAAAAAAAAAAAACTTGTAAGAATATGTCAAGAGAAATATCCAACCCAAAAGGTTGCGAGTTCGAGTCATCCAGGAGAAAAAGGGAGTCCGGAGCCAAAAAGGCAAAAAAAATTACCAAAAATTTCAGAAGGGCACATCATATTTTTTTAAAACCAAAAGGGCAAAATCGCTCCTGCCAGAGCGATTTCCCTCTGATACATATTAACACTGTTTACACCGTTAAAAATAAAAATAGCTGCCAGGGCAGCGATTTTTGTCCACTTTTTTTTTCACTAAAATCGCTGGCACAACAACGATATTTAACTCAATTTTTTTTTCCTTCAACTAATATCGCTGCTATGGCAGCGTTTTCATAGGAAAAAAAATTTGGCAGCTTTTTTGTAATTTTTTTTTGGAAAATCGCTGCCAAGGCAGCGTTTTCCTTAAAAAAAAATAAAATTTAAAAATCTTTTCTTAATTATTTTTTTTAAGTTTTATGAAAGAACAATTATATTTTAAAAAAATCGATGACAGGCAGCTTGATCTACACCGATTACAGTTCGTGCCTCATTTGATGATTTCTATGTCGAGTCCAAAATTTTAGGTGGAATCAGGCTGCCTGTCAGCGATTTTTAAAAAAAAAATTGTTCTTTCATAAAACTTTAAAAAAAAAATTAAGAAAATATTTTCAAAAAAAAAATAAAATTAAGGAAAACGCTGCCTTGGCAGCGATTTTCCAAAAAAAGTTTTACAAAAAAACTGTCAATTTTTTTTCTCTATGAAAACGCTGCCATAGCAGCGATATTAGTTGGAGGAAAAAAAATTAGAGTTAAATAATCGTTGTTGTGCCAGCGATTTTAGTGAAAAAAAAGAAAAAAAAATAGGACAAAAATTGCTGCCCTGACTGCGATTTTTATTTTAACGGAGTAAACAACGCTAATATGTGTCAGAGGGAAATCGCTCCGGAGCGATTTTGCCCTTTTGGTTTTAAAAAAAATATGATGTGCCCTTTTGGAAATTTTTTTTGCCCTTTTGACTCCGGACTCAGCAAAAAGGGGTGGGAACTCTGAGGGAGGGTAAAATAAATAAATAAATATATATATATATCCAACGAGACCGCTATTAATATTACATAATTTAGCAAGGGACGTGGTATAGTAAGCACACAACTTTGTTATACTTGGATCATGATTAGGTGAAACACTGCTAATTAATGATTATTAATTAAGTAGCGTAGCCGTTTCATTGACAATCTTCAACAAAACATCTTTGACATATAAGTTTAAGCAAAGCAGCTATCAATAGACTCGCATGCTTTATGATATAATCAACATAATAGGTAAGGGATTTAGAGTTAATTACATATATTTATAAAAAAAAAACGTCATGTAGACGTGTCGCTCGAAATAGTAAGAGATAAGTTTATATACACATGTGAAATTCCGTCAATTTATCATATATAATTGTTTCAATCAAGATCGAGCACTTGAAATTCGAAAGCTAAGTATATATATTATTTTGTTCAATACAAGAAGGCTGGCATCCAATTTACTAACTCACTTGTTTTTAGTACAAGTAACTTATGGTGTGTTATGAACTTTCTAGTTTCTACTACTATATCGTCCATTAGCCCTATATTTTGAAAATGACTTTTTTTTAAAATTATATATATATGATCATGAGAGAAGTGGCCAGGCAATGAATCGTGGTAGTGATTTGTGCATTCAAATGAAACCAAAAAATCTTATGAAGATAGGGAGCCAGGGCCACCCTTGTAAGTTGTCACATGTTTCAAATAAATTTTTTCCATAATTCAATCCTATTTTTCGTCCTACGAATATATTTTTTGTTTTGTATAATGTTCCCTCATTGAAGTATAATTGTTATTTTTCTCCTTTGTATTTAATTCCTTTTTTTAAAAATAAATAAATAAATTTAATTCATCATTTCAAATACAATTCCCATAAATATAGTTAAAAGATTTAGAATCTTCCAGCTAGTCACAAGACGCATGGTGCAGGAAGCTAGAAGTAGAAATTAGATGAGAAGGTAAGGATTTTTCACTTGGAGGGTAAATTCTTGATTCTTCTTCTTTTGGGTATATGATCATGCTAATTAAAGCCGTACCAACTTTTTTTGGGGCTTAAAAAAAAAGATTTATCACTGGCCAATGTTAAATACTTTCTCTATTTCAATTTATATGATTTTTTCTAATTATTTTAAAAAAAATTATATTTAATAATAATTTAATTTTAAAATACATATTTTATCCTGAATAAAATAATTTATAGACATATAATTAGCTAATAACTTATTTAAGATCATAATTTTTTTAAATTTCAACTACTAGAGTACTTAAATGGGTGAGAGAGATAGAGACAGTGGGTTCTTCAATACCAAATGTGGAGACAGGCCATTGATCCGATAATGAAATGCAATCATTAATGTGATAATATCATATTTTTAAAATAAAAATAATTTAATTCTTTAATTAAATGGTATAATTACAGAATATATAAGATTTGTTCGTGAAGGACAAAACTAACTCTTTCATTCTTTTTTAAAAAAAGGGAAAAAATTTGTCATTTAACTTTCGCTTAATAGTGATGTTTACCCTTTATTATATCACTTATACTATTTGGATTATTCATAATTCCTTCAGTTGCAAATTTGTTATTCGTATCCCTCTTTTAACAGAAAATCCCAATCAATACAAAATTATCCAATTTCAATCAAATTTACCTATTCAAAATAAATTTTCAATGAAACTCAATCCACAATCTATTAAATAAAAGACAAATATAGTCGATTTTATGGTCACCATCAAAAGTATACTTGTAGTGCACCCAATTTTTCAAATTGAGCTACTTTTGAACACACTTCAGATGTACATGACTGAAATTTTTACCCATTTTTAGATGTTGTATTTACACTTTTCTCAAAAAAATATTATTTAAATATTTATTTTATTAGATTATACAATTTATTATATTTGAAACTTAAATTCCACTTAGAAAATACAATTATTTAATGTCTAATTTATTATACTTTGAAATGATTATTTAACAATAAAAATAAAATTAAAGAGAAAGAAGAAATTTTCCCTTCATTTACTAAGGTGTGAACGAATAAAAGGGAAAAAACATACAATATATTTTTATTATACCGAAAAATCTATTTGTGTCTTAATCTATTTTGGACTATTTTTGTGATGATTTTGAACCTCAGAAGATGTGATGGACCATCTAACAATAAGTATACAACGACTGACTACCTTCCTATTTCTATTATTATCTGCAGAAAAAACCAACCCATAATATCTGTTTATTATTTTCCTATTTAAATAAAAAATGACAAAAATACTTGTGCATTTGCCACTCTAGCTAACTAAGAAAATATCTTATACCTTATCCTTTTGATGTCTCTCCATTTTTATATTTTCGTGCTTTCAAATATTTTAAATTATTAAAATTTTCTTCTCCAATATAAATATTGAACGCTCGAAAAAAAAAAAAAAACTTACTCCTTAGGCAGGAAATGACCCTGCCACTTTATGACACCTTGCACTCTCTTTAATGTCTAACAATTTATTACTGTACAAAAGTGGCTTGGACTAAATTCATACTCCCTCATTTTTAATTATGACTTATTCTTTCTTTTCAATTGGTCTTTAAAAAATGATGTATATTTAGTAATATTATATTTTTAATAAAATAATTTATAATTATATAACTTATTTAAAATCATAAATATCAAAAGTTATTTATTTTTTTGAAAACTTATTTTATATGGTATCACATGGTCAAACGTCTACTAAGTATTATAAATTGGAACGAATTGATTATATATAAAAGTAGTTTTTTTTTTCCTTGTAAAATTCATGTTCATGATTGCCAATAATCATTTAATATGCCACAATGGGCTTCAGTGGTAAGTTGTCTCTCTTTCTTTTCTCACCATTACTGAAAAGAATGACACCAAGGCTCTCATCACAAATCTTTGGCGTAGTACAACCTTTAATATATGGTGTACTAGCAGCTACTGCATATTTATTTTCTTTCCCAAAATAACTTCATGCATTTAAGACTATACTCTATACTGAAATTGATTTACCAAACTCATATTTTCGGTACCTACTTTCTTTTCCCCCCAAAAGCTTCTTTGGATTTATACTCAAAGAATTAATTGAAGTTGTACACATGACTCACTAAGGCCTCGTTCGAATTGATTTAAAGTTAAAATATTTTATGTTTTATCATTTTGAATCGACATGAAATTTTGGAAAAAGTTAAAAACGTAGAACGAGGTACGCAGCTGTTGGATTTTATTTTTTTAGCAAAATGAGTAAACTAGGTAGCCACTAGGCAAGGTATTTCCCGTAGATTATAATTGGATACGCATTAAGAGAAGAGGCCTAAAAAGAAGAATACATTCCCATTTTTTGAGGAGTGAGTGAAATTAATTAAGGTGCTTCACCAAAGAAGAATACTTCATTTTTTAAAAATATTTTTACCATTTTAACTTTAATACTCCCTCTGTCCCTAATTATTTGTTCACTTTTCATTTAATAGTTGTCCCTAATTACTTGTTCATTTTGACAAATCAAGAAAGGACAAATTTTTTTTACCTATAATACCCTCAATTAAATGACTAATTATTTTTAAAAATGTAGAACTTTTCATCCACTTCATAATTAATAAGGGTAAAATAGTAAACTCACTATGTCATTAATTATTTTCTTAATAGGTGTATTAATTCAAAAGTGGACAAATAATTAGGGACAGAGGGAGTACCTTTTAACTAAAAAATGGAAAAAAAGATCAGTTTATTTTAAAATAAAAAAGATATTATACACTTTTAAAATTTTCTGGCCATTTAGCATTAGCCATTTTATTTTATAATATCATTATTTGAATATAGCAAATACAATGTTTTAAAAAATGTAATAAGAAAATTACTATATATAATGTCTAATGATAATGTAAATTAGAAACTAATTTTAAAATTATCCATTAATTTCATAATATGAACAAGTATTATTAGATATTCTGAAATAGTATAGTAGTCAACTATTATTGCACGGAATAAATATAGTATATGGTTTAATTAAGAGGGAGAGGTGTTACATTGACAATTTGGCGTAGATTATGGAAAGAATGTCCCCTCTTTTTTCTGCTTAATCCTCTCTTCCTTCAACTTTACGTTCATGACCTCCACTATTCCACTAACAAATTCCCCTTTTAAATTATTGTTTCTTTTTTTTTTATGCTATTATTATTATTTTATAAAAGCAAGAGTAAGAAGTATTTATTATATTACGATATGATTTTAATTAATAATACCCATTTAGGCTGAGGTTCTACTTTTTATGATGTCTTGACCACCTCATTTTCTGAAACTAGACGCCATCCAGCTAATATTTTATATTCTTTTCAGTTCACAATAAATGATTTTTTTGCCGTTTAAATTTGATTCAAAATAAGTGATGTTTCGAAAATTAAGTAAGTGTTAATTTTTCCTGCAAGTTTAGCTTTGTCTAACAATTGATCTGAGAACATTTATTAAAAAAAATAAAAAATCTTTCTCTACTTGTTAACAAATGTTGACAAGAGATAAATGGTAGTTTAGTCAAATAATTCTCTTAATTAAATATGATATGTGATTTTCTAAATGAATGTATCCAAATCTTTAAATTTCTCTTACTTATTATAGACCAAAAGGGAGTATTATTGCAAATTTAAGTGGGATTATAATTAGCTTTTCGATTCAAAAAAAAAAGCTAGAGGCACATGCTCCTAAAAGATATAGAAAAAAAAAGTAGAAAAAAAATTGATGTGTTGCGAATCAATGAGGAATTTAGTTTAATATCTCTTGCTTTTAAAAAATATTAAATACGCTTTACTTTTATCAAGTATGAAAATATATAATAATTAAATAGTTACACATTTAGTAATTTAAAAGAAAGTGTTGCAAAAAGTTAGTATTCCATTACATCACAAAAGGCGATTTTCTTATATTATAAAAAATTAATTGCTTAAACAAGTTTTATTGTTATTTTATATATAAGTAAATCAAAGTAAGATACAAATTCAATTAACATCCGAATATGTCACTAATATTTTAATGAAATTTTTCCTAGGCATCTTGCCGTCTATTACATTTTTTTAGAGTATAGAGCATAGTTTGCAATTCAGAAAAATGTATATTATATATTATTTTAGACGGACAAAATAAACAAGAGAATCCGTCAAGCCTCAAAAAGTCCAGGCCACAAACTGATGAATCCATCCACGCTCCATTTGAATGGCCACTATTTATTCTTTCTTCCGTCAATCCGATTATGACTTCACTACTGGTGCCTGGAAAATATTTTTCATCAAAAATATTTTTTTTTAAAATAAGTGACTTTTTATGTTTAATTTGTAAATAAATTATTAATCTGAATGAAAGTATTTGTATGTAATTTTGACAAATATTGTCGGGGTAAGGGCGTGGGGTATATGGTGGAATGAGGTAAAAATAAGGTGTGTTGGAGAGTGAAGACTTAAGAGGATAAGTTATTTTTCATATTTGTCTTTTTTCTCATTTATTTTTCTACGATAAAATATTTTTTAGACCAGCTGAACATGAAAAAAAGAAAAAATAATTTTCTCCATTGACTACAAGAGTCAATTAACCACAATTGTTTGAATAACGGGTTCAAATATTTGTTGGAGTTTTAAAATCAAGAAACAATTTTTTGGGGTTCAAACATTTATAAGTTCAACTTCAAGGAATGATTCCGCTAGAGTTTCAAAATAATTCATGGGTTCAGACTTTTATAAAATCTGAAAACTCAAGAAGAAATAGTTCAAACCTTTATAGAGTATGTTCTAAATGGCAATTCAAACAATAAAATGGGCTTTGTTCAGAATGAATATCCTTTTATTTTTTGACAAACAATAAATTGGGCCTTGGTACAAATAGAATGGGAATAAATGCATAGCACTTGATGCACTCAATTTCTAAGATTGTGAACTTATGACTAGGTTATATATAATCTGAATGCCAGTACAGATCAAACGATGCCCATAATCAACCCATCCCTTAACTCATTTCATTTCTTTTTCAATCCATTAAAACATAAGAGTGTGTTTCGTACGAAGAAATATGTTGTCATTATCTACCCTAAGATAAAATGTTTTCGCCTCCAGGTCAAGGTAATAGAGCTAACTACATAGATAAAATAACAACAATTTCTAGTGAGAATCAAAGTCCAACAGTTACAAATCTAAAAATTTGATCACTTGTGAAATAAACAATCACACTTAATGTCTAGTAAATGAACTTCAAACATCTATATCTATTTATTATAATAAAGCTGAATATGAAAACGGTGGTGTCGCGCACTCTAAGGGTTATTGGGCCCGTGCATAGCACGGGAAACATTATCTAGTATTATAATAAAGCTGAATATGAAAACGATGATGTGGCGCTCTCTAAGGGTTTCATTCTTATTTATCTTTTTTTGTGATTTTATTGGCATTTTTCTCTTATTTCTTTCAATTATTTTATTTTCTTACCTCTTCAATTACATAAATTTTACTCCTAATAAATTTCATAACTCATAACATTTCATATTCATAACCCTCAAATAATTTAATTATAAAAATCTATTTTGAGACATATGTGATGATTATATTTTTTTTTACATTTTTCCTTAATCTTCATCTTTTATCTCTTTTATTGGTTAATTTTTTGTCTTCTTTGATCTGATTTTGCAGGATGAAGATTGTTAGATATTTCTGTGCAATTCGATTTTACAAGGTAAACTATTTGATATGCCTAATATGGTTATCACTTTTTCTCTGTTGCAATTATACATTCAATATTATTATTTTTGAATTCATGATATTATGAATCACAATTTTTTTTAAGAAAAAATTGCAATATTATTATTTTTGAATTCATGATATTATGAATCACAATATTTTTTAGAAAAAACTGCTTGATTTTATCTCTTTGCTTCTCTTTGTAGTTTATAGAGATTTTTTTTTCTTCTTTTTGTAGTTTTTGGAGCATTATGTAATGTTGATAACAAGATCATTCCTTTATCTTTAACGCATAATTAAATATTCTTTAAATTTTTTATTTGATTAGTTAACTTCATTTTTATATTTTTGTCGTTATTGTTGTTGTTGTATGATTAACTTATTTTGTTTTCATGTCAGGATATTTTTGAAAATAGAACCTGAAAAGAAAGTCAACACACACATGTATGCTACTCAATAAAGCATGCATATATAATTTTGTAGTCATGTAAATCAACTTTTAATAACTATTATGATAGAACATGAGAATGTAAAGTTAATTCATAATTTTTATAATATTGTATAATTTATATTTAAAAAAATGTTTATTGATATAAAACTTTGTAGTCTTCATATTTTTAGAATTCATAATTTTTATAATATTGTATAATTTATAAAAATTAATGTTTATTGATATTGAACTTTGTAGTCTTCATATTTTTAGTTTTTTTTTTTTTTTTTAATATTAGAAGTTCTCAAGTTTTTGAGATTTTCAAAGATCATTATTACAATTTGTTTGGTCAGAAATTAAAATACAAAAGTATTTGTTTAGGATAAAAATGATTTAGTAAAATTGTTTATCAATTACTGCTCCTCCATTGGTTCATAATTTTTAATATAAAAATTCAAGTATCTTTATGTTCCGTGCTTTGATGACTTTTTTAATATAAAAATTCAAGTATCTTTATGTTCCGTACTTTAATGACTTTTGATGATCATAGCTCCTAAATTATATTAATAATCACATTCATAATATCATTTGATATATATGTTTATATAGATAAAACTAAAAATAATAATTTCCTTAACTCTTTTTTTTTTTGAGAAAAATTTTAAATTCCATAATTTAATTTTCTCAATAATAAATTTATGTTAAAAGTGTTAAAAAAAATATCATATATATAAATTAATTTTCTTCTTAACAATATAAATGGAGTTTAAATAAGGATAATAAGAGTAATATTTTTTTCTCTTTTCTTTTTTACCATAATAAATGTGAATATATGATTAATGTGTATTAAATTTATTATTATTGAAAGCAAATAAAAGTTTCTTTTATTTTTTCTACATTAAAGAAGGTGTTATCCTTTGTACAGTTATTACTCCAATTTATTTATAATAATTACCACGATAATATTATAATAATAGATTGAGAGAAAACAACTTTTTAACTTTTCATATCAACGTTTATATTTTCAACTTTTTTATCAGTATGAAAATTTATTTTTAGCATTTTTTTTGAATAAGTAATATCGAAGTCGTATTTTAATTTGTGTTTCTCTCTTTTATTATATTATTTATTAAAACATTTATCAAATAGTGAAATTAATTTTTTAAAAATATATTTAAGTTTTTCTTATAACCGCATGAAGCGCGGACAAGTACACTAATTTCTTAATAAGCATAAATCTAAACAATTTCTTTTGAGATACCGTCTTCACTATTTTCCTAACACAAGTCACCTCAATTGCCCAAAACTACTAATCTCACACTTTCCACTACTATTCCACTATATACACCTATTATTTTTAACTAGATATCAAATAATTCTGTCCAGAAATTTCAAGGCTGACGATAAAAAATCAAATGTCTTATTTTTGGTGGACCATTGCCTTTCTTTTAGCACTAACAATTGACAGGAAACTAAAAAAAAGTGTGCTAGAAAGTATCACCCCAGCTTTCCCTATGACTGATTTGGTGTGAGGTAGAGCATACTCAGTCACTCCCCTCCCCTACTGCTGATTACACTCTTTTCCCCTTTTCCCCCACAAACTAATTCACATCAAAAGCTTCCACTATGCTTCTTTTTCTCCCCCTCATAGTACAAGTACAGCTATTGTTTACTTAACTCTGACAATCTGTTAAAAAATTCTATTTATATATATTGGAACGAAAAGAGTACATACAGAGTGAAAGATAGACACTTTTTTTTTAATAACTCAATGGTCATTCAACTTGTAGGAATTAATTAGCTAATGCGATGTATCATTTGTAAACATTCATAGAGAAAAAGAAAAATGGAATTTTCTAGCATGTTTTACTTAAATTGTAGGAGATACAAGCCTAGTTTGATGACTTTATTACGTTATTTATATGACTTGAATTATCATTTGAGAAATTAATTCGAGTCGAAACATACAAATAACTCGCCCTAGGGATAGAATAGATATTTGTTTCTTGTTATGTGGTGATGCAAGGAATGCGATCAGCTGCAAGAGTTGTTTAAACATATATTCCCTACGGTAACATGCGCCATTCAGATTTTGCGGCAACCTATCATTTTATTGTTAGATTTAAATTAAATGTATCACGAAAAAATTATTTACCGTTTCTATTCTTCCTTATACATAATTCATTTACTTATTTTCTATCGAGCATCGCTATATATGTAGATGCTAAACTAGTCGCCTTTAATTAAATAGAGAAAATGTTAATCTATCACCAACACAGACGTCATATTAGAATAATTGAATGCAGAATGATTACTACAAGTTAAAATAGGTGTGTCCCAAATTTGATGCTTGATTTTGACTCTACCATGTCATTTTAATTAGAACTATATACATCCCTGTACTTGTAAACCATTAGCCCTACATTGCAGAGTCATTGTTTTTTATCGTTTATATAACAGTTTGGTTTTAACGAGTGACGGCTCAAACATATTAGTGGTCTAAAGTCAAAATCAAATAGAAGCCTTATAATTTATTATAACCAATTCATTTAATTTTTTTGACACATAATATTTTAGATGTGATAAACTTTTTCAAATAATTCTTTCCTCGTTTGAAAAGTTTACATTTTCTACAAATAATACTCAATAAAAAAATATGTATAACCTATTATTGCTAAAGAAAATAACGCCCCTCAAATTTAAAGGCCTAACACACTTGCTTTTTTTTCTAGGCCCGAGTTTAACTTCTTCCCATTATAGGTATAGTTTCTTTTAAGAACTTCAAGTTAAGATTTTTTCCAAATTATCATCAATGATGTACTACAACAATATGTAACCGATTAATTGGTATAATAAGCCTAATTTAATAGCCTCACAATTAATAACGTAAGTAATATTATATAATCGGTTAAAATATATTGATTGATAGAGTAAAAATAAGTTTTACAATATGACATATCTCCTCGAAAACTACATGTTAAACCAATGGTCGAGGGCTAGCTCATTCAGTGGGCTCTATCAATAGAATTTTTTTAATATATAGTAACGAAATATATATCCCTTTCTCCAATCCTTCTTGTATTATAAAAAAAAATTGTATCTCAAATATTATAAAGTTGATCCGGTTATAAGAATATTAGTGGGCATAGAAGATCTGATCTATATTGACAAATGAAAATATAAATAGATTTAAGGCTAGGTTATAATGGATTTCATGTGATGTAAAATACTAGCAAAAGTTTAAGAGCATTAATACAAGAGCACATCACATTGCAGGTAAGAAGAATATTTGGAAGACTCTAATAAAATAAATAACACGTCACGTTATATGCTCTAGTTTGTTAAGTATAAACTTAGCTGGCTTCCAGTCTTGCCATCTTCCCACCCCATGTTAATGTCCCCTTCCCTTCCCCCAATTCCATGTTCCCACTTCTCTTACTTAACACCCTTTTTTCTTTTTTATAAAAGGCCGTTCGACACTTTGTCTAGTAATATAAATTCGCTTCTAAAAAATGTTTTTCTTTTAATACCCTAGCTCACTTCCTCCCACCCACCCCCTACGTAGCTGACACGCATTACATATATACAGTAGCTGAGTATAGATTTTTTTAGCTAACATGATTTCTGGTACTAGAGGGATCATGGCTTTTCTTCCTTCTAGTACACCTGATATTTCCCTCAATTTTCAAGATAATAATCATCACCTTCCTTCCACTTCTCCTAAACTATTTCCTTCTCCTTCTCTTCCTCATCAAGATCACTTCAATCATGGTAAGTTTAATAATTTCTCTATTACAAGACACGAATTCAGGTTTTAAATTGAACTCATCATATATATTTTTGAATTATGATTCTTCAAGTTTCACTCAGATCGATTAACATTAACGTCAGTCAATTCTGTTCCACTTCACATATCTTTCTAGTTGAGGAATTAGCGATTTTTTTTCTTTCACTTATCACATGAATTCAATTTTCATTTATCACAATTGAAATTAGCGATGTTTCACATATAGGTAATTAAATTTGTGGGATTATATATGTGCAGGTGTAGCATCAATGTTAATGAGGAGATCGATGTCGTTTTCGGGTGTGGAGGATAATGAAATGTCGGATGATGATGGATCATCGCAATTACTAGGGGAGAAGAAGAGGAGGCTTAATATGGAGCAAGTGAAGGCACTGGAGAGAAGCTTTGAAGTGGCTAATAAGCTTGACCCTGAGAGGAAAATACAGTTGGCTAGAGCTTTAGGGTTGCAGCCCAGGCAGATTGCTATATGGTTCCAGAATAGAAGAGCAAGGTGGAAGACAAAGCAATTGGAAAAAGATTATGAGATGTTGAAAAGACATTTTGATTCACTTAAGACTGATAATGATGCACTCAAGGCTCAAAACAAGGAACTTCATTCCGAGGTACGTATTACTTTAATTAATTTCAACTCCAGTTATTAATTATTCATTGATTATATATAAAATTGTGGTGTGACAGCTGCAGTTATTAAGTGTAAAGAAGAGAGAATCATCAGGCGGAGGCGCAATAATGTTTAATCTGAATAAAGAAAACGAAGGATGTTGGAGTAATAACGGAAGTGACGACAACAACAACAACAGCATAGACGTAAATCTGGGAACAAGGACATCATCAGGTGACAGTCCATTTTACTCCAAGAATGTTTTTCCATCCGGACCCGGCCCAGTCCCTCTGGCCAAGTTCCTTCAGAGCTCATCAACACCACCTGATCATCTCAACCATTGCAACAAGAATAATAATATTGATCCAACCGTCCAACATGAAGGATTCTGCAACATGTTTACTCCAGTTGATGATCACACCAATTTTTGGCCATGGCCAGAGCAGCAACACTTTAATTAGTTCATTTATTTTCTTTAATATTATTATTATTATTATATCACCATCCTTTTGTTCTTATTCATAATAGTTTAAATTCTTTTGGGTGTATAGCAAATCATGTAACAATTATTACCAATCAGAAATGGATTTTCTTTCCTTTTTTCCCTCTTTGCGGTTATACAAGTCTCTGGTGAGTATTTCACTTTTCATTATTATCTTAAATTTTAATACCTATATTTTTTTTATACTCCCAATTTATATAGTAATTTATTTTATAATCACACAAACAAACATATGTATGACTTATTTTAAACTGAAAATCAAATTATGTCAAATTAAATGAAAGGTAGAAAATAATTGTTTATTAATATATTTATATTCCGCTTAAAGAATTACTTAATTAAACTCGCCTTCAAGCAGGCATAGTAGTACTGTTTTTGGAAGGTTAGACCAGTTGGGATATAGGAGTTTAATTATAATAATATGTTGTGTGGATATATAATAAAAGAGAGCCATGCAATATTAGGAGAGCCTGTGGTGTAGGGTCTCCACCTTTGGCATTGGACCATTTATAAATTACTACTACTAATATTTTATTTTATTCTTTCTGAGAAGAAAAAATGAACAAGTGTGGCGATCGTGGGGTTGGGGGAGAAGATTCGCATTTGTTTTTATATATTTAAACGTTTTATATGATATTAAGTTTTTTTCTTTGTGGAGTAAAAAAAAGATTGTATATTTTGATTGAAGATGATTTTTAAGAATCTTCTCTTGATACTGATAATTGAGGATCCTACAATAATTTCTTTAATTTGTTGCAAAAACAATTGTATACCGCTAATCACAAGTCACTACATCAAAAGTTACATTTAGTGCTAATAAAGTTAGTTTCCTTTTAGTATTGTCGCAAATTTTTTAATGGTAATTGAGCTAATGTTATTGATATCAGAGTCACTAAAATTTTTAGCGATATTTATAGAGTGGAATGGTTATAAATATCTATATATGTTATTATAGCCACAATTTTATTATTATTTCGAAATAATTGACGAAAAATCATATATTTATTGCAGTAGTATCTACTGATTCACGTACACATCAAATATCACCACTTTTTTTTTTTTTGCTTTTGTAAGTTAAAAAAACCTGTATAGAGCTTTAGGTAATTAATTTGCAAATAATGTAGACATGAAGTCATCTCTCCATGCAAAATTGATAAGAAATTATAATGACAAGACATGCTTTGATTTTTCAGGTAAAAAGGTTTTGAGACTAATTATAAATTAGAGTTAATTGAATAAAGACATGAAGAAGGAGAAAGGCGCACATGCAAAGGATGTCCCATTTCCATGCTCAACACATCCATTTTACGTAAATCGACCCACTACCTTCCTTAATCTCCATTTTAGCCCACAATGTGACGCCTGCTGACTGGTTAGGTCCTACTAGTTCATTTTTTTTATATATATATCCACAAACCTGACTAATTCGAATTCAATAACAGATTCTTAAATTTTTAATTTACGACTTTCTAAGATGGGTGTTCAGTCAATATTTCGTTTGTTATTATAATTGTTAATACAAAAATTAGTATAGTGTTTAGATAAAAGTTAAAACACAATGTTAATAATTTACGTTCAACCTAGTGTAATTTTTCATTACAAAAAATTATAGATTTATTATTTATACACAGGTCTTAGCATGATATATTATACTATTAAAATAAGTTCAAATCATATATTTAATTTTTTTTTGTTTTTGAAACAACATTGAACTAAAGGTAGTGCAAATTTTAAATATTGCTGAAAAATATGTGTGTCTTTGTCTACGTCACTGTGTGGCGGTTCAAACAGTCTTTTAAAAATTGTGTTTTAAATCTCTATTTAAAAGAAGAAGAAGCAAAAAAAAAATTAGTTTAGAAGAGTAATTTGATTGTGTCTGGTAAAATTTTAAAGTTAGAAAAAATTTATCTGAATTGTGAAAAATGATTATATTTGATTGATGCACAATGCCTTTAATAGAATTGTGAAATAGGTTACTAAATATCTGTCTGAAAAAAATAATGTTAAGTAGATATATACAATTTTAATTTCTTTTCCTTCATTTGATTTGAGAAAAAAATATTTTCTCTTAGAAAACATGCATGAATGAGTGAAGAAAAAACAGTTTAGAAGGAAAATTTGATTCTCAAGTTTTATAAAATTTTAAAGTCACGTAAATTCATCTGAATTGTGAAATTGATATCCTTTCATGCACAATGCTGTCAATTGGATTATGAAATAGTTTAATAAAAGTCCGACCGAAAATATATGATAAGTAGATATAAATGACTTTAATTTAGTTTTCCTTCATTTGATTAGGAAAAAAAAAATCACTCTCTAAAAAAAAACATGCATGAATGTTGTTAATGAAGAAAAAAACAGTTTAAAAGAAAAAAATGTTTCTAGTGTCTTATAAAATTTTAAAGGAAAATAAAATCTATCTAAATTATGAAATTAATTTTATTAGATGCACAATGTCTTACAACTAGATTATTTAATAGCTTAATAAAAGTTTGGTGCTTGAAGAAAATGATTTGTAGATACATATAACTTTAATTTATATTTCCTTCAACATACATACGAAATTAAGTTAAATTTCTTTCATTTGACTTGGAAAAAATAATTATTTTCCTATAAAAAAACATACATGAATGCAACTGAAGGAAAAAAAAAATAGTAGAAAGAAACATAATTCTCGAAACTCATAAACTTTAAAGTTTAGTAAATCTACCTAATTTGAGAAAATTGATTTTATTTAATGCACAATACTTTTCATTGGATCATGAAACAGTTTAATCTTTAATAAAAGCCTGGTTGAAAAATTTTTAATGAAATAGATATAAATGACTTTAATTTAATTTACCTTTATTTATTTGAAAAAAAATAATCATTTCCTCTCGAAAAACGTTACATGAATGTTGTAGCCTGTTAGTGAAGAAAATAATACTGTAGTTTAGAAGGAACATTTAATTCTCGAGTTTTTTTTTTAAAAAATTCAAATAAATCTGTCTAAATTGTAAAAAATCATTCTATCTGATGGACAATACCTTTCAATTGAATTATATAATTAAAGTTTGGTTGAAAAAAAAAGATAAGTAGATAGAAATGATTTCAATTTAATTTTCCTTCATTTGATTTGAAAAAAACATAATTCTCTCAAAATATGTGCATGAATGTTGCTAGGAAAGAAAAAAAATAGTTTAAAAGAATATATAATTCTCAAGTCTTATAAAATTATAAAATTGAGCTAATCTGTTTGAATTGTGAAAATTGATTTTATTTGATGCACAACGTTCAATTGAACTATAAAATAGTTTAAGAAAATTCTAGCTGAAAAAAAAGAAGACAAATAGACAGAAGATTTTAATTTAGTTGTTCTTTCTTTTTTTTTTTAATTTGAAATTTTTTTATCATTTTCTCTCAAAAATTTGTAAGCTATCATGGAGAAGATAGCTTCTGAGTTTACAGAGAAAGGAATTCAGAAGTATTAAATTTCAAAGTGAACTTTTTATTAATCCATAACTGAACAAGATCAGTACATTTATATACAGGAAAGGAAAGAATCTTTTGTAACTACTTTAACTAACTATTTTCTATCTAATCCTCTAACTTCTATTATTTACATAATGACTCTCAGCTTACTATGTAATACCATCTTTAATAGGGATGCCTCAGAGGAATCCTTTCCCCTGCTTGATACACTTGTTATAAAATGGTGTGACAAGCTCGAGGAGATCCCCCTTAGCTTTGCAGATATAAATAGATTAAGTTTACTAGGTGCAAGAACAAATCTCTGGAGGCTTCAGCTGTGAGGTTTAAGCAAGAAGTCGAAGAGAATGAAGAAAACGACTGTATAGACCTCATCACTATCTAAGTAAGTAGAAACAATCTCCTCTGTGCTGATTGAGTATCTACCTGTATCTAACTTGATAGAAATATGTATAATCTTCTTGTTCCTTTTTCTAATTTGATGCTTGCTTTTGCTTAATTGCTCCATGTTGATTTCAAATTGCAGCAAAAGCACAGACAAAGAGAATGGAATTCTTTCTTAGCTAATTGTTGCAACCATGCTCATGCTCAAGTATATTGTGCGCCTAGAGCCGAATCGCCTGTCCTTTTTCTGTATGTTTTAGGTGATTGATGACCAATATATATCAGATGGTCTTTCACTATGATTTCTTGTTGTAAAATCATGCCTTTGTTATGCAGCTTTATTATTTTACAACATTGTTTCTTGTTTGTTTTTTCGTAATTTAGTAGTTGTTTCCCTTCATCTTACACCTTCTATTTATGCAGCACTTGCAAAATTCAACTAAGGATACAATTGAAAGCTGGTTGAATACAAGTATACCTCCTTATCATCAATCAATTAGAATATTGAAAGATGAGTATTCACTGATATGTATGAGTGCATGTATAAAAGCCATCTATGTTGTTCGAACTCTTCAAAAATGTTGTCCCTTCCGTGTTGGATTTCACATAGTGCATTTTTGGAAGATCAGACATGGGTGGAACAATATATTTGGGGAGTTTGAGCATCATAGGAAGCTAGATAGATACCATCTCTCAAACTCATAATCAGCTTCCCAGGAGGACAATGGCGGAGTCCCTGAATTTTATCCAAGTTGACGACATGTACACTTGTCTCTTACCTTTGACAACCTCAACAGAGGCATAAAACTCGAGATCTTTCAAGTTCCATAGTCAATTTTCCACTCGCTTTGTCTTGTGTGTTCCCATGACAGGCGTA
Organism: Solanum tuberosum; assembly: GCF_000226075.1. NCBI lineage: Eukaryota > Viridiplantae > Streptophyta > Magnoliopsida > Solanales > Solanaceae > Solanum > Solanum tuberosum. The sequence continues at coordinate 2,224,044 of NW_006238930.1, forward strand.
TGCAGGAGGAGGTCACCGGGTTCACGTGAACCCATGCTGCCCTCCTGAAATCATATATATATATATATATATATATATATATATTCAAATATAGATGTATGAACCCATGCTAGACGTATGAAATAATGCAATGATGTTGGGTGGTTAGAAATTTGAAACTTGCATCTATCTTGTTGTATTTTTCTTTCTAAAATTAGGTAACACGTCTCTAAGTAGTGATTGGTAGCACTTTATATATATAGTTTTAATCTTTCAAAATTTTCAAGTTTGTCAACATTGAAAATTCCTAATTTTCTTTAGCACTGTAATTTATTTATATTATTAAACCAAATGTGCATATTAAAACTAGAAATACAGGATGATATAACATACAATCATTTTTGTGAGGAGGTAAGGGTACCACTTTCCAAGTCTGATGAGTTTCCAAGGCTGAGATTTCAGCCTGCATGGCCTCAACCCATCGAGGATCCTGACAGGCCTCCTCAAAGGTGACAGGTTCAACCTCATGACCAAAAGAAGAGAGAAATGCCTGATAGGACGGAGACAGATGATCATAGCCAAGATATTTGTCAATAGAATATAGAGGTTTGATAGGGGTGAGATGAGCAGAAGCTACATAATCTTGCATCCATAATGGAGCTTTGGTACTCCTTTGTGATCTCCTAACTTCAGAGACCCTTGAACCAGACTCAGGTAACACTGCGGGCAGAGCAGGAGTATCAACTGAATCAACCATATCAGAGGGAGGTACAGCATGTGATGTAGGAGGATCTGATGAAATATTAACAGAAGGAAACAAGTGCCAGGCAGTGGAAGAAGGAACTGCAAAGGGAAATGTAGATTCCCTAAACTCCACATCTCTGCTAAGGAAGAACTGCTTGTCCTTGAGATTGTAGAGAAGATAACCCTTAGTAGTAGGACTATACCCCATGTGTATGGCAACAACACTTCTTGGTTGAAATTTATCATGTATGTACATATTCTTTGCAAAGCACAGACAACCTAAAACTCTCAAATGCTGGAGAGAAGGTTTGGTATTGTGAAATACTTCATGAGGGGATTTGCCATGTAACACAGGAGTTGGCAACAAATTGATGAGATAAGCAGCGGTAAGTATGCAATTACCCCAAAACCTGAGAGGAATATGCCCTTGGAATCTGATTGCTCTAGCCACTTCAAGGATATGTTTATGTTTTCGCTCTGATACCATGTAAGCTATCATGGAGAAGATAGCTTCTGAGTTTACAGAGAAAGGAATTCAGAAGTATTAAATTTCAAAGTGAACTTTTTATTAATCCATAACTGAACAAGATCAGTACATTTATATACAGGAAAGGAAAGAATCTTTTGTAACTACTTTAACTAACTATTTTCTATCTAATCCTCTAACTTCTATTATTTACATAATGACTCTCAGCTTACTATGTAATACCATCTTTAATAAAATTAAAGAAATTATTTGAGGTACGATGTTCACGAGAAATAGAAAAATCAAACCTAATTCAATTTAGAGAAAAAATTACTTTGTTTTTTTTTTGCTTTTGATGTTTAAATTTAAAAGTCAATAATTATTAATTTGATTTTTTTTTAAAAAAAAAAACTAACCAAATTCAAATCAATTTCCTAAATACTTATTTAAAATTGCAATTACACACACATTCTAGTGTAGCTTGTGATCTTTTGCATTTTTATTTTTAGTCTAGTCATTCGCTTTTACAGTAGTTTAGTTCTTTTTCTTTATAATTTATTTTAATTTGTTAACTTTATTTTGACAAGTTCAAAATTATGTGTTTATTTGAGTCTTTAATCACAATTATTGACTAATTCAATATTCCCATAAAGATATTTTTGTGACAACTTTTATTAAAAGATTGATTGGCTTGTAATATTATGTTTCCTATAGTAATTAGAATAAGTGGATGACATTATATGCCACATATCTACAAAAAAAATAACCATTTTTTATTAAAAAATAAACAAGAAATGGACCGATGAAAGTTTGATTTAATTATTTTAATTTTAATACTTAAAATTTAATTCTATTATATTAATCTGATTTCCTTTTAGAGAAAATCATCTTAAATCAAACCATGAATATCCCTAATTTGAACTTAGAGTTTTTACTAGTGAGATTTTTTCAAAAACTCGAATTAATCAATATTAGTTAAATAATACTAATTTATTTCATTTTATATATCTTAATTTGAGTAGAAAAATATCATTTTTGAATCTATGGTCTTAAATGAAAAATCTGTTTAATACATTACGTATATTTTTTTAATCTTGTAATAGTCATCTCTATAAAATGAACATCATTAATGATAAAATTGGAATATTGAAAGTAAAAATAGTAATTAAATATAACAATACATTTTTGAAAAAATAAATTACAAAATTACAAAATCATAAATGGAATCTAATGAACGAAAAATCAATGAAAAAACGAGGAGAAAACAACAAAATTTAATGGGGGTTGGAATTAAAGATAAACAATTTTTTATTTATTTTGAAAAAATCTTGATTGCATAGTAGACCTTTATTCTGGACTTAAATGCCAAAACTCAAAAGAATAAAAATGCAATTAGATGTGATATATCGGAATATTAATTCATTAGTCCCCACATTGTTGAATAATATTAAAATATATCTTTCCCAAGTATTACAAAATTTTATCAGAACTCTTAAACATTTTGAATAATAAATATATGCCCTTGTACGTAGCTGCTTCGCTCGGTCACGAAAAAATAACCATGTCATTGTCTTTACCGTTAAAATCTAATAAATTGAGATTTGACTGAAAAAAATGTAAGTGCGAAAAGCATGAGTGGATTGACAATATTCACCAACAATACGTGAAACATGAAAATTTTCTGAAAAATTCTATTGAGATTTTCGGTGTTTAATTCCACATGGCCCATTTCATTTGAATTATTCTCATGCATTATTATTCAGTTTTAATAAATTTGAACCAATTTAAACAAATAATTACCTTCCTCATCCTTTTTGTTATCTGAGTATTTCCTATTTTATTGGTTTGTGAATTAAAAGTGTAACTTTGACCAGATTTTTGTAATGTCAACTTTTTTTTTGTACACTTATTACTCAAATCATAATATGAAAAAAACACACACATAAATTGTGATATATATATATATATATATA